>NC_052513.1:45143318-45245818 GCF_014356525.2 Nilaparvata lugens | reverse complement strand
GTTATGTATCATTCATGAATATCAAGACCTTGTGTATCCACGGAGTTTCCTGCTAATAAGAAGTCTCTGAATGATTGAAAGCCTTGAAATAATTACAGAGTGGGCCATTGCAATTTGCAATCATTCTATCGCAGTAGTTGATATCCTTCTCGATGATATGAACACTACTTTATCAGCATTATGCTGATCCTCTCTCTCACGCTTTCTTTCTCTCAGTCACCTATAATATGATTAAGAAAATGATTATTGGCTTATACACGTACGGTTTAGGAAATTCACGAATGACGCATCATCTGGACTGATCAACTTGAAATGTTGCATATATATGCTCTTAATTCAACAAGGGTGGCTATAGGACTATTTTTAATTTTTCAATATTTCTATTATGTCAAGTTTTCAGTTTGTCAAGTGCTTTAAACAGACCCTTGCGGAGAACGGGTCACCTGCTTGTATAATTTCAATTTCAATTTATTTGTTTCAATACACAATCTTGATGGATACAATTCTCATATATTTTAATTCCTCTAGCTTTTAGCTATTTGAGAGATATTGGAAAAAAATTATTGAAGTCAACGGTTTTACATTTCTCTTTATGTTTGAATGTTTATATTTATGCTTTTATGTTTCTCATTTACGGCGAAACGCGCTAATAGATTTTTCAAAAAAAAAGAGACAGCTGTTGTGTGGACTATTAATTGCATGCAGTGAGGCATGCAATTGATAGCTTGAAGAAGCATAGTATTTTCTGTGCTTTGAACTTGGTAAGCTTTTGATGATAGTAGCATAGCTGTTCACATCAAATTATTAGCATTGTCGGTACAACAACCCAAACAGCCATTAGTCGTTTATACACCGATATCTCGCCGACACGTCAGGACAGGACAGAGTTTATTCTGATGGACAGTATTAGAGGAGACTGTGATTGATAACTGCGCGAGGTCTACTGTTCACAGAGCTACTAGTAAATAATTAAAAGACTACATCTACATCTTCATATCTACATATTTTATCTCCCTATGTTAATATTATAATGTAACACCAGTGTAAACTAAAGATTGTTTTGTTTTATGATTCCTCATATATCAAATGTTTGATTTTCGTCCAATAAACGTTATGTATCATTCATGATTATCTAAATCTTTTGTATCCACGGAGTTTCCTGCTAATAAGAAGTCTCTGAATGATTGAAAGCCTTGAAATAATTACAGAGTGGGCCATTGCAATTTGCAATCATTCTATCGCAGTAGTTGATTTGCTGCTCGATAGCAGCTAGAGCCTAACACAAATCACATTATCTGAATGAGCTGGACATTTTTGTCAGCTTGGGATGACCTTGACAGTCAAGGTTCGACTCCATGAATAATTACAGAGATGTTTGTTTTATTGTTTGCTCGAACAATTTCAAGTGCATTAGAGTAGCTAATGTCAATCAAAGACTAAAAAGTATTTGTATTTCTTTTTCGTGTATTATGTTTTTTTTTTGGAAATAAACTGAATTGAATTGAAGACGAAAAAGTACTGAATTGTGATGAAGCTATAGTAAGGTCCACGTTATAATGGTAGTGTTTGATTAGCAATGGCATTGCTATCCTTGTCTATCATCCAACAAAGCTAATAGCGCTATCTCTTCCTCGTTTTGCTCTGTTGCTAGATCGACTTTAACAATTTAGAATTAATAATTGATTAACAAAATACTTCATCTTCATTGAGAAATTATTGAGAAATATAATTTCTTGCTTAATAAAATATAATTGATTATTTTGAACGAGGATGAACAGTTGATATTACATCAATAACTGTATCAGCTACCGACTATGGAAGACATTGACAAGACAGAGGATCGGCAACGTTGTTCTCCTATCTTTCTCCACTGCCATTATAGCTTGGAACTCACTATATCAAACATATTAGGCTACTATAATGACAAATACAACACCCTTTACACTCAAATGTGCTCCAAAAACTAAAACAAGTGAAAATCAAATTTGATTTCGTAATTCGTTGTCTCCGGTGTATTGAGAGCTATATGACATATCACAAAACATGTAGTCGATATAATAATTATACATATATATTGAATGACATATCACGAGGCATAGAGTGGATATATACATATATACTACATGACATATCACGAAGCATGCAGTGGATATATACATATATACTACATGACATATCACGGAACTTGCAGCGGATATATACATATATACTACATGACATATGACAAAACTTGCAGTGGATAAATACATATATACACACACACACATGTGCAATTATTTTCACTCGTATGCTGTTAAAACCAGACAGAGGGTTAAATCGGTGTTTTTGCACGTCGACCTGTCAAAATTAAATCCTTTACCCTCTCTCACGTTTTCTCTCTTCACCCTCAAGCTCTCTCTCTCCAACTTTCTACTCTCTCTCTCTCTCTTCAACCTCTCTATATTTCTCCAGTTTCTCTCTCTCATACTCAATCGTCACCCTGCCACTCTCTCATTCTCCCTCTCACTCTCTCTCTCACACTCACCCTCACTCCTTCTCTCTCTTTCTCTCACCCTCTACATCCTCATACTCTTTCTTTCTCTCTCTCTCTCTCTCTTCAACCTCTCTCTATTTTCCCAGTTTTTCTCTCTCATCCTCAATCGTCAGCCTTCCACTCTCTCTCTCATTCACCCTTTAACTTTCTCTCTCTCTCTCACACTCACCCACACTCCTTCTCTCTCTTTCTCTCGCTCTCTACATCCTCATACACTTTCTTTCTCTCTCTCTCTTCAACCTCTCTCTATTTCTCCAGTTTTTTTCTCTCATCCTCAATCGTCAGCCTTCCACTCTCTCTCATTCCCCCTTTAACTTTCTCTCTCTCTCTCTCACACTCACCCTCACTCCTTCTCTCTCTCTCTCACTCTCTCTCTCATAAACCTCTCTCTATTTCTCCAATCTCTCTCTCACACACTCCATCCTCACCTTCCCATTCACTCTCTCTCTCCCACTCTCCATCTTCAACCTCCCATTCTCACTCTCTCTCCCTCACTCCCTCTCACATTCTCTCTCTATCTATCTCTCTTCACCCTCTCAACAGCTAGTTACCTATACTCTCCCCTTGATGGCGTCAAAGCAATACTAATCTCTACTCTAACATGCATAATCCACCCGGCTAATTCATTTTGCATGTATGCTACTAACACTCAACTGCAGGGTACTGAGTTCGGTCCCAATAGGTTAGCGGCAATATAGCACACTAATCTATTCTCATTGAATTGTAGTTACTTGAAAAACGGACCGATTTATGGAACTGGATAAAGATTCACTAGTAGATAAAATAATCGAAAATTTGCATAATTCCTCTGTATTTAAAGCTAGATTCGCTCATTTTAGTATCAGTTACCAGCACAGTGAAAATACAATATTTAATGACTGAATACGTTTAAAACGGGTCCACTCAGATTTCTATTTCACACAGATGGAAATTAATGAGATATTGCAATTATTCAAATGCTAATGAATTGAATGAATTTGATTCTTTCTATTTCCATTTATATTAAACAGTAGTCCTAAAGGGAAAAGAAAATTACATGAACTCTGGTTGGATTATCCTTTCTATCAACTGAACATGAGACTGATAACAAGTTGGTTTTGCCTTCAGGAAAATTATTGACCGAGAGAAGTGAGGTCTAAGATTCAAGTCAGCGGTTTGCATTCCTCTTTATGTTTATATTTTTTATGTAGCGCATTTACGTCGAAACGCGGTATAGTATATTTCGCACCTAGAGCAGAAAATGAGATTTTTCCAGCTCGAAATTGGTTTTCAAGTCCGAGGACTAGAAAAGATTGAGAGCTGGAAAACATTCTTGCCCGTGGTGTGAAAGATATTTTTCGCCACACTGCAGGTATTGCTGACAAAATAAATAAAGAATACTCGTTAAGCTATCGTACCTACCGTATCTCTTGATTTTAGTGGTAGAAGATTTGCAGTCAGGATTTCAGATTCTTTTAAAATTTCACTTGGAATACCACAGTCATCTTCAAGCATTTTTGAAAATTCGGAATGCACTAATCAACAATAAATAATTGAATAAAACTGGTTGCGAAGCTAATTAGTTTGATTCGAAACTGGAACTGAAATCATGGCGACTTCAGCTGATGATGAAAGTGGACACTTGCCCGATCTAGTGGATGACTTATTAACTACTTCCATGAGCGGCTGGAAAGAGACAACTTTCTGGCCTAGACCGGAAAAGAAACCCTTTTCTGACGTCGTCTGCAAACAAGGTCTTTCAGATCTACGTAGGGACTGGAAAACAGCTGCTTTCTGTGCAGTGTGGCGAAAATAGATTTTAATGAAATTTGACAGGTATGCTCCTTTTTTAATTGCGCGTCGACGCATAAACAAGGTTTTTGAAAATTTGGCATTTTAAGGATAATATAAAAGGAAAAGGAGCCTCCTTCACACCAATATTAGAGTGAAAATCAGAATTATTCATCACAAATCAGCTGTCGAGTGGATTATTGATAGCATGCAATTCAATATTTCAATGTAACTTTTTGTGTAGTTGAGAAGTTGATATTGTGGTAATTATTCATATTGAATGAAAATGACTAAGAAATTGTCAAAAACCACAGATTTATTGATACTTGGAAAGACCGGTTTTGGTTATTACACCATTGTCAATCTCTGATAAACTCCTGATAAACTCAGTTTATCAGAGATTGACAATGGTGTAATAACCGAAACCGGTCTTTCCAAGTATCAATAAATCTGTGGTTTTTGACAATTTCTTAGTCATTTTCATTCAATATGAATAATTATCACAATATCAACTTCTCAACTCTCTTAGTCCTTTTCATTCAATATTTCAATTTAACTTAGTAGAAAATCAGCTGTTGTGTGGACTATTAATTGCATGCAGTGAGGTATGCAATTGATAACTCAAAGTAGCATAGTATTGTCTCCCAACTTTTCTCTGCTTTCAACTCTGTGAGCTTTTGATGATAGTAGCATAGCTGTTTACATCAAATTATTACTATTGTCAATACAACAACCCAAACAGCCAGTCGTTTATACACCGATATCTCTCCGACAGGACAGAACAGAATTTACTCTGATGAACAGTATTAGAGGAGACTGTGGTATATAACTGCGCGAGGTATATTGCTCACATAACTACCAGTTATCATACAAGTAACAATATGATATCTGGGAGAGGAATAGCACAAGGATACCTTTAATTTTTCTCTCCCTATAATTTTAATAATGTACTTATTGTATGAATCAATGAATACATAGTGAGGTCTACGTTAAGGTGCGTACAGATTTACGCGCCGCGAACATGAGCAATTCACTTTTAATCAGCGGATTATATCGGTATTTTTACAGAAATGGTAAGATACAGATATAAGAAGCTTGGCATCAGCTGATTAAAAGTTAATTGCTCATGTTCGCGGCGCGTATATCTGTATGCACCTTTATAATGGCAGTGTTTGATTAGCAATGGTACAATATTGCTATCCTTGTCTGTCATTCAACAAAGCGGATAGCGATATATCTTCCTCTCTCTGCTCTGTTGCTAGATTGCCTTTTAACAATGAAGAATTGATAATTGATTAACAAAATATTCCATTATGAAATTAATCGAAAACATAATTTCTTGCCTTATAAAATATAATTGATTTTTTTAAACGAGAATGAACATTTAATATTACATTAATGAACCTGTATCAGCTACCGTCTATGGAAGGCATTGACAAGACAGAGGATCGGCAACGTTGTTCTCCTAACTTTCTCCACTGCCATTATAACGTGTATCTTACAATAATAACAAAGTATATTACTATGCGCAGTGAAATATAACATTTATTTTCTTGCAATACTTCAAAACACTTATTCACTTATAACCAAACAGATCCTTCTTGATTCCTCCACTACAATTAGGAACTAAATAAACTCTGTGAGCCTTGTACATAGTAGTCACTATTCCCTTGTATGAATTTGGTGCAACGCCATCTTCTATATAACTTACGATACCCAATTCTTCTGCAATACTAGAAAATTCTTCATCATTTTTGTAAGTAATTCTCAAAGAAAGTGATTGATTCTCGTTGATATACTTCAACGAATCTATTTCAACACTTTCATCAATCGTTTTAATCAACTCAAAATCGTAGATTCGTTTCTTCAGCTGAGAAAGTTGAATTTCTGGAAAATTTTTATTGACATGGTTGAGATAATTGTCGTCTGAATGGGGTTCAAATCTGGGAGGAACTTGGGTATCGTTGAAATCCTTGTCACTCGATATGAATTTTACCCTTGACACTTCAGGTCTCACACAGGAAAGAGTCTTGACCACAATTTGCTCTCGTATCCAATCTCGAAAATAAACTTTTGGCCACTCTTTAGGTCCGAATTCTTTCCATTTTGCTTTTGAAGTCATCCAAACAACCCCTGAGAAAAATTCTGTCCTATGAAGGGTATGATGAGCTGTAGTATCAATCAAATCCTCTCTTCCATTGTCATTATAACCTGAAATACACCAGATACTGGGGTCTTTTTCTAGTAACTCCATAGTAGCTTTAAAATAAGATTCAAAGTCTACAGAAACACTGATATCTTTATAATTATTCAAAACCACAACATTTTCAAAACGAAGTTTCTGGAATGTAATATTCAAAGCCCAGAAATGGTTATAAGCAGTCTCCTCGTATTCGTCAGGTAAGTAAATCTGTGGCCCATGAAGAATGTGGATTTCATTTTCAAAGTTTTTTAACCACTGCATGCTTTCTTCATGCCAACAGTGTTGGATAACTATCACTACAAACTCATCTTTTGACGATCTTTCTGTTATCAGTTGTTCAATCAGACCGAACACCACAGTATTTACACAGGAGTGAATCAAAACAGCAATAGATGGTGGCATATAGACAGATAACCATTTTAAAGATTCTAAATTGATGTCAGGTTCATGCTCTAGAGTGATACTTTCCTCGATTTTTGAGTCAGCTCTGCTCCAGTAGAAATCTTGAAATACTTTCAACAGTAGAAAAATAATTAGAATGCTTGAAACAAAATAGATAACACGATTCATGTTATTTTCTTGATGTTAATAAGGAGAACACTGCTTTAACCTCAATAATTTCAAACTGTTTCTCGTTATAACCTCGAATTTGTCAATAATTTTTAATTTCTATCTAAAATCCAGCAGTCGATCATATGGATTCATCACCTGTAGTAGTACGGTATAATAATAATTATTATCTTCTATCTATATATAAACGCTGTGGCTACAGTTACGGTAACCGTAGCTCGTATCGAGTTCCGGTAAACATTTGAGCATGCGCGGCTACCGCTATTTACATGTGCATTGTGGTGCTTGTGGTTTTTGGTCACATGGTTATGATTTCTAAGTAACTAACTAACTTCATTATTAACTAACTTATTTCTAACTAACTTCATTGAAACGATAGGTTATCATAACCATGTCACCAAAAACCATCAACACCACAAATGCACATGTAAATAGCGGTAGACGCGCCTGCGCAAATGTTTACCGGAATGCGAATGGAGTTACGGTTACCTTAACTGTAGCCACAGCGATATATAAAAGCGAAATGGCACTCACTCACTGACTGACTCACTCACTCACTCACTCACTCGCAGAACTAAAAATCTACCGAACCAAAAATGCTCAAATTTGGTAGGTATGTTCAGTTGGCCCTTTAGAGGCGCACTAAGAAAATCTTTTGGCAATATTTCAACTCTAAGGGTTGTTTTTAAGGCTTTAAAGTTCGTCTTCTAGCATGTATATTATTCTTCTCCCAATCTCTCAATTATAATTGAAATTCCATATCATATGTTACTATAGAACTATAATCTAGATAGAGTACCTCTTCGAAACAGTTGTTAACTGGCAACTAAATTAATAATTTTGTCAGGTTGGCATTAAGTTGAGTTGACTTTGTTAGGTTGGCACCAAGTTGAAGATTTAAATGTAATGAATTTATCGCGGAAAAATTGATTAGGCACTGCTACTTCAATCCTGGGAATATTATATTACTAGCAGTCAGGTTCGCTTCGCTCGCCATAACCGTTTAGCCAGACGTTTAGTCTGGATCCCCGACTGGATCGTCCTAACATTATGATAAAAATGCTCAAATGAAAAATGCAGGCGAGCGAAGCGAGCCTGCTGATCTCATTCTTGGACGATCCAGTCGGGGGCTAGACGGATATGGCGAGCGAAGCGAGCCTGATGGCTAGTAGATTATTATCTTCTTACTAAATTTCAGCAGGACCTCCTAAATACCTCCTATTCAGGAGGTCCTGACTCCAGTGAGGTCCACGTTATAATGGCAATGAAGAAAAATATGCGAACAGCATTGCCGATTCTCTGCCTTGCCACTGACTTCTATAGATTCCCGGGCCGACAAATAATTTTTGTAACGTAGCGCTCATCGAATTCCGTCTAGCTGTTTACCCTGTTGTCAATATTTGCTGTAGCAGAAGTCTTCAGGGTGATTTACAGCATTTAATTAGGATTTTCGTTTAATAATAATTATTCATTAATTAGCATTTGAACAAATTCAACTTCCAATTTATTCCCATCTGTAGACTCCTATAGAGGAAAGCTGATACCAATATATCTGTTCATTCCTGTTAAAAATAGCCAGTTTTTTTAGTTATAATATTGATTGATTGATTGAGTACTTCATGTATGTAGATTACAATATATACTGGCTTATACACTTATATACAATAGCTTACAATACAGCAAAATTATAGATGAATTTACATAATATAGACTAAGAAAATAATTATTGAACTGTATATGATATGAAAAAGCAATTTGTAATATAATAGCTATAGATAATAATTATATTGTTATGCATCTACATAAATTGGCGGAGCTTTGGACATCTCAATGTCCATTCTTCGGAAAGAATATTAAAAATATCCTCCCCACTAACTCTCTACCAAAAAAATATATAATGGCAGTGGAGAAAGATAGGAGAACATCACTGCCGATCATCCGTCTTGACATTGCCTTCTATAGAGGATAGCTGATACCGGTATATCTGTTCATTCTTGTCAAAAATGTATCAATAATATTCTATTAGTCAAGTAAAAATGTTCTTATTGATTAAATAATAAATTTGCATAATTGAGGTTGAATATTTTGTTAATCAATTATATTTCTACATCGTTAAAAAACGATCAGACAACGTTGCAGAGCTGGAAAATGATAGGGCTATCTGCTCTGTTGAATGATAGACAAGGATAGCAACACCAATGTTAATCAAATACTGTCTTTATAACATGGACCTCAGCACCACACTATTATAATGCGATTTTTTTGAGGATATTACTTGATAAATCCGCATTCAAACTTGAAACTAATCATAATCGATTGGATGCTCATCGAGAGAGTTATAAACGAGTGAAAGCGAATTCTGACAATCAATTTGAATGCTATAATTACCTCATCGGCTTCGCTAGGTATATATCTATACTGCATGATAATATCTATGTATATATCTAGACCAATGATGGAGACAACATTTCAAAAACATCATCCCATATATCTTTACTGTATCAAAATATATATCTATAACTCACCTAGAATAGTGATGAAGACCGACGAATTTCAAAAACATCATTCAACGACTGGTCAAATTCAATTTGGCAGTTTTAATTGAATTTTCTCTCCGTCATAATCAGAAGCGAATTATCATATTTGTCAACTGTGTTGATTACAATAAATTACTACACTGTTTTACCAGTAACTTTCACTGCAAATGAAATTGGTGAACACTATATCAAATAGGAAGCCACGATGCATATTATTATAATTTCGTAAACTATCGGTATGAAACTTATATTTGATAAAAAGTTAATAATTCTCATCTTGCTTCACCTGAATTTTCACTGCAAATAAATTGGTGAACACTGTATGAAAAAATCTGGTGTGGTACACTCACACAACTTTCCTTGCTCATTGAACTGGGAGCCTCATTCTCAAACGACAATAATTTAGAGAAATAACATAATGACGATTGGCGGCAACATAATTATTTGAAACTACGATCAGACTACTGTATATGTGTGTATATAATAGAATAAATAACAGAGTACTTTTTCTTTTGTGTAAATTGTGAAATCCGATGATTTTTTAAAAGTCGTCAAAACAGCTGTTCTACAGATGAAATATCTCGACTATGTGTTATTTTTATAGACTGCTCTACCTACCTACCTCATGCACGAGAAGGAGGTTACAAAGTCCATTTCTCAAGGATGGGGTGAACCCCCCATTAGTTTCCCAGAAAGGAGACTCATGCCAGTTGATGGAGCTGATAAATAACTATACAGAGTATGAATTTGAAATAAATCAGTCGAGTAATTTTTGAGAAAATCGTGAAAAACATCGTTTTTCAGTAATTATCCGCCATTTTTCTCGAGAATATTACGCAGCTCCTGCAATTTTTCCAAGAAATGAGACTCATGTCAGTTGATAGGGCTTATAAATAGCTATCCATGGTATAAATTTGAAGGAAATCGTTAAAGCCGTTTTCGAGAAAACCGTGAAAAACACGGGTTTTTCGTCTTTATCCGCCATTTTTCTCAAGAATATTTACGGAGCTCCTGAAATTTTCCCAGAAATGAGACTCATGCCAGTTGATAGGGCTTATAAATAGCTATCCATGGTATGAATTTGAAAAAAATCATTAGAGCTGTTTTCGAGAAAAACGTGAAAAACATGGTTTTTTTAGTAATTATCCGTCATTTTTTCCGCCATCTTGAATTGAATCTTATTGAATTTCTTATTGTCGGATCCTCATGGTATAAGGACCTAAAGTTTAAAATTTCAAATCAATCGGTTGATTAGGAATGGAGTTATCGTGTTCACAGACATACACACATACACACACACACACACACACACACACACCACACACACACAACACACACACAACACACACACACACCACACACACACACACACACACACACACACACACACAACACACACACACACACACACACACACACACACACCACACACACACACTCCACACACTGACCAACACCCAAAAATCATGTTCTTGGACTCGGGGGACCTTGAAACGTATAGAAATTTAGAAATTGGGGTACCTTAATTTTTTTCGGAAAGCAATACTTTCCTTACCTAATAGGGCAAGGAAAATAAAAAGGAACCCATGGAAAGGAACCGATGGATCTTATTATAATTTAGTGAATATCGGTGTCAAGCTTTTTGTCATGTAGGTCAATAATTCTATAGTGAGGTCGACGTTATAACTACAGTGAAGATAGATAGGAAAACAGTGCTGTAGATTCTCTGTCTTTCCACTGCCCGCTATGGATGATAGCTGATACTGGCATATCTGATGTGATATCAACTGTTCATTCTTGTTAAAAATAAACGATTATATTTTATTCGCCAAGAATGAATATTTTCCAATAATTGAAAATAAATTATCATATATTGAGATTGAATATTTTGTCAATCAATTATACTCCTACATTGTGGAAAACGATCTAGTAACGTTGTGGAGCTAGAAAGGGATAGTGCTATCTGCTTTGACGAATGATAGACAAGGATAGCAACATCAATGTTAATCAAATGCTGCCATTATAATATGCACCTCACTATAGGACGTTCATTTTTGGAGTGTTTGTGTTTTTCAATAATTAGGTAATGAGATCTATCATTTTCATAGAATCTATTGTTTCAATGATCAGAAATTTCTCAAGAAACATCAGCTGCTTTGAAAAAATGTGAAAAAAGAAAGGCTCAATATGATAAATAAGTGTTCCCAATAATTTTCACTTTCCTTGCCCTATTACCATAGGTAAGGAAAGTATTGCTGTCCGAAAAAAATTAAGGTACCCCAATTTGTAAATTTCTATACGTTTCAAGCTCCACTGAGTCCAAAAAAGTGGTTTTTGGGTATTGGTCTGTATGTGTGTGTGTGTGTGTGTGTGTGTGTGTGTGTGTGTGTGTGTGTGTGTGTGTGTGGTGTGTGTTGTGTTGTGTGTTGTGGTGTGTGTGTGTGTGTGTGTGTGTGTGTGTGTGTGTGTGTGTGTTGTGTTGTGGTGTGTGTTGTGTGTGTGGTGTGTGGTGTGTGTGGTGTGTGTGGTGTGTGTGTGTGTGTGTGTGTGTGTGTGTTGTGGGTGTGTGTGTTGTGTGTGGTGTGTGTGTGTGTGTGTGTGTGTGTGTGTGTGTGTGTGGTGTGTGTTGTGTGTGTGTGTGTGTGTGTGTGTGTGTGTGTGTGTTGGAACAAGGTATAATACGGGGAGACAATCAAGTATACACAGCACATTAAGGGGATGTGTGTACACTAAGGGGAGACCCCGTAGTGTCACTGCTCAATTTTAGTAAAAATCACTTCTACATGCTTAAAACCATGTAAAAACGTAATAAAAAAAATCTCCCCATTTTGTTAGTACTCCACCTAATTGGGATACACTCCAGTTTCCAAAATTGCCACCACGTTGTGCTACGATCGCTAATACACACTTACACAAAACTCATTTACGGATTGAGCATACAATGCGGGGTACTTGCATATCCCTGCATATCTCCATTGTCTCCTTCACTGTTCGAAGTAACTGGTTTGCTATGGGGCTTGCCGTGAATTTATGAATCAGCAACTTATCTCCTTTTTCGTTCAGACTCATTGAGTCACAGCTTAGCGAATTCATAGTTTATTTTTCTGTTCATTCACTTGAGACATGAGAAGGGAGCGAGGAAACATGCTGCCAGAATGTATTGTGGTACTGATTTTTTAGTTATTTGGTACAAATAGTCTGAAAATGATTCTTCACAAAAAAATACCCTCTGCTAACCTTACAGTGTTAAAAATACCTGTTTTTTTCTCCATATAACTCAAAACCTTTCATAGTGAAAAAATCCAGAACTGTTTCCAAGAGAATAAAATCCTCTACAATTCAACGCCAAATTAGGTTCATCACAATCAATGGTGACTTGGTAACACAATTTCCCGAGAATTTTCCGCATTGAATTTGGGTTTTGCTAGAATGATGCGAATGGGAGGCTTGTTAAGATTCAAGAATAGCACGTCAGTAAGTTTATACTTCACTGAGAATTCACTTACTGTTTTAGAGAAGCGGATGCCTCAAACTTTGCTAACCTAACATTGTATCTCAAGATCAGGATAGCCTATGATAAAATGAAATTTGTCTCTTAGTTTCTCTCCATATTGACATATTCTTCTGTGTCTGTCAATCCTTGCAAAAACTCTCTTGTAAACCTTGGATTAAATATTTTACTTGTGTACGGCATGCTCACTTTTTGTGAAAAGACGTTGTTCCGGAGAAAAGATTTAGTAATCATACCCTGCTCAAAAAAAAAAAAAGTAGTCACAACACCTTTTCCAATTTTATTTGAGAAAGTATCAATTGTATTTGAGAATAGTCACTTGTAATTGAGAGAATGTCAGATGTAGCCTAAATGAGAATAGTCAATTGTATTTAGGAAGTCATCACACATGTAATTGAGAGTAGTGGATTGTATTTGAGAAATCGTCAAATGTAAATGAGAAGATATCATATCATGAGCAGACATTTGAAAATGAGAAAATTTTCCAATTGACATGTCGTGACTCTTCTGTAGCCTACAGTACAGGTTTGATTTGAGCAGGAAAGGATACTGTACTACGTACACAGTATTCCATAGGCTTTGTATGTGTGAAATTATTATTTTCAATTGTGAAATTGAGGAGCTGGGTAGAAAAACGACCCGAGGCCACTCGTGTCGTTTTTCCGCAACACGCTTCATTCTATCCGCCATTACATTCTGAACAGATTGGTACATAAAATGTTGTTGTATCTTGAAAAATTATTGAGTTATGAGAATTTTTTGTTTGTGTGGCAAACCTGAAATTATTCAGCTGACAAGCTGTGAGCCAGCAGTCAGTGAAATCCTTATTTTGTTTTCTTACAAAAGAAGAAGCTGATTGATTGATTGATTGATTGAGTACTTTGTAGATTACTTGTACTTATGTAGATTACAGTATATACTGGCTTATACACTCATATACAATAGCTTACAATACAGCAAAATTATAGATGAATTTACATAATATAGACTAAGAAAATAATTATTGAACTGTATGTGATATGGAAAAAGCAATTTGGAATAACTATACAAGATTATATTGTAATGCATCTACATAAATTGGCGGAGCTTTGGACATATCAATGTCCATTCTTCGGAAAGAATATTAAAAATATCCTCCCAACTAACTCTCTACCAAATGAATGGTATAAGAAGATCATTAATACATCCAAGGGAACCAATTATCCTCTAGATGATGAAAATGATGAAGAAGACGCTCCTGAAGAAGAATCCGATGCTGAAAGCATTGGGTGTATGAATTTCCCGAAAATCAGAACAGTACCATGTAACATTCCAGAGTCTTGATTATGGGAAGAAACGTGTTCAAGAAGAAAATATCATCTTCAATTGTTCACTTCTAAATGACATTTTTTAGATCTTTATTACCTACTTATTAATTATCCAATATCATGAGCAATATATTATCATTATCACTACTCTTGATACGGGTTTTTCATCATTTTATTGAACCTCTGAACATGTAACAACCAGGGTTATGGACAAACGACCTGAGACAACACACCTTATATCAATTATTATCAGTTAGCCTTGGATTACTGGCTAATTATGAATAATAGCATTGAAAATAGTATAAAAAGATCAATAAAGTTCAAATACTTGCAAGAATATTGCATTCTGATGAAATAATGAAGATGTGTACTAAATATTTCAAACTCAATTTACACAAAACTTGATTTTTTGACTCAGGTCGTTTTTCCACCCAACTCCTCAATTATTTCCCCTGTACTGTTCACGAATGATTAATGAGAATCATTTCTATGTATGTATTGGCAACACGACTTTTGTCTCCAAACATTTGAACTTGATGAAGAACAAATTCTCTATGTTCACAGCGCAATTGAACTTTATCATCAATCAATTGAATCTCTTGATCAAGCAATTCGGTAACTCTCCAATGGATTTTGGGGCTCAAAAATATTTTTTTATTTAAAAACTAAACGTTTCATTTGAATATAAAATATATTATCATATTATTTTTTATGAGTACAGTTATGGAAAATAAAAGTATTGGTTTTTTTAAATCATTCCCCATTACAACTGACAACTTTTCGATTTCAAATCGTATGTTCTCAAATTAGAAGTTGATAGTGAGCTGTTGAACGGAGCGGTCGCAGAATTGTTTTGCTCTCTTATCTCAAGTTTCCGGACGGGTCGTGCTTAATCGGTTCATTTAGTGCATGTTTAACCTAAAACGTTCTTTCGTAATAATTGAATTATCAATTTGTTATTTATTTGTGAAATTGTTTTCAAGTGAATCGAAATATTCAAAGTTTAAATAATAAAACAGTATCCACCAGACGGTAGTGCTAAAAAGAGACCTAGAGCTAAAAGTTCTTTCGTAATAATTGAATTATCAATTGTTTTTTATTTGTGAAATTGTTCTCAAGTGAATCGAAATATTCGAAGCTGAATGAATAAGAACAGTATCTAACAATACTTTTCACCGGACGATAGTGCTAAGAAGAGTCCTCGTGCTAAAAGTTCGCCTGAGCTCGAAGAGATGGAACAGAAAAAGCGTGCTCCAGAACCAAGTGTTAAAGCTTCCGGTAATGTGAACTCAGACTTTATTGAATCACTATTTGACCGTTTTGAAAAGCGGTTTAGTAAGGCTATGGATGAAAAACTCGCGCTGCTAGCTACAAAGGTGGATTTAAATGGTCTAATTGAAAAAGTGAATAAACTCTCTGTCGAGAATTAACAGTTAAGAAATCAAATTGTTGCTCAAAAAATTCAGAATAATCTCATAATCAGGAAGATGGAAAATTTTGAAAATAGATCGAGAAGGAACAATATAATTTTTCCCGGGCTGAAATATGAATGTGCAACAGTGGATTACGTGAGAACTGTCAAAGACTTTTGTGTGAGTCATTTGGGGGCACGAGCAGGTACCTGGGTTAATCGAGCACATGCATTGGCAAGAAAATAGATAACGGGCCAATCATTGCGCATTTTCCGGACGATCAGGACATCCATTTCATCACGAGAAACAGTAGGAAGCTGAAGGGTACACAGTTTGTGATTCATAAAGACTTTGCTTTCGACACAAAAAACGACGATCAAAGCTTTTCCGGGTGCTTGGCGAGTTGAAGAAACAAGTTCGGGAGTGAGCGGAGAGTATCGGTTGAAGTGGATCGTTTAATCATGAATAGTCGGGTTTTCACGCTGGATGAGGAGAATGGACTGGTCTCGGAGGGAGAGGATGGGCTGCAGAAGATCGGGAGCATGTTCGATGAGAGTGTGATGCGGGCCGTGAGCGGGAGCATGTGTGATGAGGAGGAGCGAGGCGGCGAGGACGAAGACCGCAACCGCTGAGATAACGCCGTCAGTCCGTGTGAGAAGGGACAGTTGAGTATAGTAGCGTACAATGTGGCTGGATTAAGTGGTAAGATTGTTCAAGTATATAATTTTATTTGTAATTATGATGTTTTTGTACTATTGGAGACGTTTGTTGAAAGAGGAAAGCAATTGTATTTTGAAAACTGTTTTCCAGATTACAATTTATACTGGAATTCGCAGTTGGAGAATCAAACTGAGGTAGAGCAAAGGGAGGAAAGTTAATAGAAATTAGTAAAAGAATAGAGAGTTTTTGTAAGGTAATCGATGCGCTTGAGAGGAAAGTTATTCACATGAATGCAGGACAACGGGATGAATATATATAGTTCCAATTTACCTGAGTGGTGGAGGAGACATGGAATGGGAGAGAGAATTCAATACATTATGGGAGTTTATGATAGTGCAAGAGCATAATAGAAATAATATGATTTTAATTGGAGATTTTAACGGTAGAATAGGAAATGGACAGGACATGTCGGAATTAACAGATGTAATAGAATTGGGAAATGCACTGAGTAATAAGCAAGAGTCAAAGGATGAGGTGATTAATATGAAAGGTAAGAAAATATTGGAGTTCTGTGAGGTTTTTAATTTCATCATTATGAATAGAAGGATAATGGAGATAGGTGGGGAGACTTACTTTTTTATAGGCAGAGGGGCTTCCGTAATAGATCTATGTTGCATGGCTGTCGAATTAGCGCAAATAGTTGGAAAATTTTCTATTGTGCCAGAATTTTTATCTGATCATTTCCCAATTGAAGCTACGCTAATCACGGTTGATACTCTAGAAAGAGAGAGCACAATTTTACCACTCTTACCGAAGTTGAAATGGAAGGAAGCGAGGAAGAATGAATATATATCTAAACTCACCAATGCTTGTAGAGAAATAAATGGTCTTCCCGAGAGTAGTGGAGAGACTTATGAAGTATTAAATAATCTTGTATATAGAGCTGCAAATTATGTGCCCCAACCTGATAGAAAGAGAGAAGGATGGAGAGAAAAGTGGTTCGACAAAGAGTGTGCGGTTATGAGAAAGCGAGTGTTCAGCCTATTGAATGTGTTTAGAAAATCAAATTCGGAGCAGGTGAGAGAAAATTATATGAAGGTAGTAAAGGAATACAAACTGCTATGTAAGAGTAAAAGGCAAGCGTATTACAGCGATATAAAAGAACAATTCAGAAGAGTCAAGGATTCCAGTGATTTGTGGGCTCTGATAAAGAAATTCAAGTGTAGAGAGTTCAAGATTTCGGGAACTGTGAGTGCTGAGGATTGGGTTGAACACTTCAGACGAGTGTTTGGATCAGTTTGCGGGGTAGTCACATATTATGCGGCGAGGAATGTTGAAGATCAAACTCTTGACAAAGACATTGATATGAATGAATTGGAAAGTGCCTTCAAGACAATGCGCAACAATAAGGCTCCAGGTGATAACAGAGCTCCTGCTGAGTTTTACAAGAATGCGTCAAAAAATTACAAAGAGATTATTTTGATTTTTTCCAATGCCATCGTCAGAGGTGGACAGATACCACAGGGTTTCCACGTTCAATTATATTTCCATTGCATAAAAAAGGTGATACTAATGAAGTGAATAATTATAGAGCCATATCTTTTATAAATGCTGTCGCTAAAGTATTTTCATTTATTTTACTGAGAAGGTTGCAGTTGTGGGAGGAAAGAGAAAAGATTATTAAAGAGAATCAGTGTGGCTTTCGGAGAGGTTATTCGGCTACTGATAATATTTTTGTTCTATTCAATATAGTAATGAAAACGTTGAATAGACCTACAAAGAAGTTGTACTGTTTCTTTTTGGGCTACGATAGTGTGGACAGAGAGGCTTTATTTTTTAAACTGAGTGAATGGGAGTGTCGACTAAATTTATTGCGATGTTGAGGAGTCTATATAGAAATACGAAGTCTCCTGTATGGCATGGCGTGGAGGGTAACTTAACAGAATACTTTGAAACCAGAAAAGGATTAAAACAGGGATGCGTATTCTCCCCGTTGCTATTCACACTATTTTTGAATGATTTGAGTGATGTTATTGGTGGAGGTATATTATGTTGGGCAGAGGCTGATAAATTCGCTGTTATATTGTGATGACGTGGTATTGTTGTCTGAGAATCCTCGACATCTGCAGTCAATGATAAATAGTTAAAGGGATATTGCATAAGGTGGAATCTCACAGTGAACATGGCTAAATCCAAGATTGTAGTTTTCAGAAGAGGAGGACGATTGGGAGAAAGAGAGAAGTGGTACTATGGAAATGAAGTTATTGAAACAGTGAATGAGTACAGATACCTGCGAGTTGTTGTTTGGTTTTTTGTTCGTGAAGTTAATAATTATGTTGTTTGTATATTTTATAAGTCCAGCCACATTGACGCATACAAGGTCCCTTAAGAGGGTGAATTTAAGAGTGTGAATTGCTTTTTAAAAGTTGAGTTACAATGTTTAGTTATGATAATTACGAGAAATTAGTTAGGTATGAGAAGAAGGAGGAATTGGATAGGAATGATAGGGAGAAATAATTATTGAGTGAATTATGTAATCACAAGAACAATAATAATTATTCAATATTGGTATAATGTATAATAAAGAAATCTATCTACTCGGCTGACGGCCTCGGCTAAGCCTAAAGAACTTTTATTTATGATGAAAAGAATGCTTGTTCAATTTATTTGTGAAATTTAGTTGAGTTTGAATTGAATTGGAGGTATTATTTTCATTTTCTGTAATGTTGAAAGAAGTGCAAATAAAGTTCTGTTCTATTCTATTCAATTATTGTTCTCAAGTTAAAATGATACTTTCTCAGATAAAATTCACTATTCTCAACTACAAGTGATGACTTCTCAAATGCAATTGACTATTCTCATTTACATCTGACGTTTTCTCAAATACTAATGACTACTCTCAATTAATACTTTCTCAAATACAGTTGGAAAAGGTGTACTTCTCAGATAGGGAGGGTTGATAGGATAGGGTATCTTGGATAAGATAAAGAATGAGGAATCAGAGTTGTGTGAGTAGTGAGTCCTTCCAGTTCATATTATTAAATAATCTAATTGGGTAGCTGAAAGTTTCTCAACAATGCAACATAAAATGGAGTACGGTACTCTATCACTATCAGGAAGCTCATGGTATAGCAGTTCCGGAATCTCTATTTTTTTAAATAAATACAAATAGCGAAAACGCAATGTAGACCAGGGGTTCCCAAAAATGTTTCTATGTACTCCCTCACCTACAAGCAATAATGTCGAGGACCACATCGGAATTTAAAGTTGGGAGGCACTGTGAAACGTGTACTTTCTCGAATCCCAGTACTAATTAGCCTATATCCATACTTGGAATGTTTATTTGAATGTTAAATGATCAGTAGTAGAATTGGTAGGAAAACTGTAAGTGGAATATTGTATTATATATTAAATACCTGTCAGGCAGTTTAGGTTTATTACTTGGCATTTCAAACCCTTGATTCAATCCAGGCCAGAATAGAGTCTGTTTCTCAATTAAAGGATTGGTTCCAAGAAGAGATTGGATATGATAGACTATCATTTCCAATTATGTCATTTGAGAATCATTGATAATGCATTAATTGTCTGGAACCAGGTATAATCTAGTGCCACTTGCGGGTAGGCTGAAGAGCATACCGACGACACTGATTGAGATAACATGAGAAAAATGCTAATGCGCTATTCATTGACCAAACGTAGTGAGGTCTATGTTTCAACTCGATTGGCTTTTGTCTGTCTGTATGTAACGCGATTACGGCCAAACGCGTTGATAGAATCATATGAGATTTGGCAGGAATACTCCTTTTTCAACTGCGCGTCGATGTATTAATACACAAGGTTTTTTTCAAATTTTGCATTTTAAGGATAATATGAAAAGAGAAGGAATCCCTCATTACTCCGACATCACTGTATATAATTGACCGAGCGAAGTGAGGTCTAAGATTCATGTCGACGGCTGTGCATTTCTCTTTATGTTTATATGTTGCGCATTCACAGCGATATACGGCAATATATTTCCATGAAATTTAACAGTTATGTTCCTTTTTAAATTGCGCGTCGACATATATACGAAGTTTTTCAAAATGTTGCATTTCAAAGATAATATAAAAGGAAAAGGAGCCTCCCAAAGATACTCACAAAGATACAGAATATATCTTGCAGTTAACAGAAGGCTTGATGAACATGGATCTTTGAAAGTTGTTTTTTTGCATGCATCCACTCTTTCAAATAGGATACATTATTCTGAATTATTCTGTGAACATAGGTGTAGACTACTTTCTAGGATCATGTAAATGTTAGGGTCAAGCTACTGAGAAGTCATGGTGGGGGGAGTGAACAAGGCCGTCGTGTTTTTCTTAGGCTAGTTTCACACGGCAGAATCCCGTCTCCTGAAGATCATATTTCAGATCATTTCATATTTCGCAGCTCGAAGGCTTTCACAAGGGGATCTCAAATTTCAGACGCGTTTGCTCAGAGTATGACTCATTACTTTTCTCAAAGTATTCGGATTTGGATTCAGCGACCCCAAATTTTTTAAAGCGTAAGTCCCATTTTCGAAAATACCCAAAAACAAGGGAGTTACAGCACTTTTTAATATAGCTTTTACATTATCATAAAGTTATGTTTAGTAAAAATGTACCTACTAAGATAATAATACTTCTGCCTCACAGGTAAAGGTTTTTAGAAGCTTTTAAACACTCTTGAAAAGTTCAAACATGAACATTTTAAAACATTAGGGGCCGGTTTCCGAGCTCGGGATTTAGCTGAGTCCAAGACTTTAAACAGCTGGAGTCAGAAATTTGGTTTTCCAAGACGGGGCTAAATCCTGAGCTCGGAAACCGGCCCTAAAAGTTCTAGTTTAAAAAAAAATTCCAGCTTTGAAAGTTTCAAACTTCAAAAGGTTGAATCCAAATATGGAATCAGAAATCATCTCCCATTATCACTCAATAAAATACGAGAAAAAGTAACCTTGTACAGTTAACTTCACTGAATTATTTACGTTGTCGGGATTTCAATTTTGTCATACAACAATCTAATTCATTAGGTTGAAATCGTTGAATATTACCATGGATTTCCTGTTGAATCATTGACTTAAAATCTTTGCAACAATCAATAAAATCTATTACACAGTATAAATATGCAGTCAGTGAATGTAACATTCTATACTAACTGCATACAGTAGGCTATAAACATTGTGCTGATCTGAACAGTGAGTATAGAATGTAATTACATTATATTACTCTAACAGCTAACTGGATCTGAATTGATCTATTGTAATAATGGACATAATGAAATAATGTCTTACTATTCCAAGTAAAACGAAACTAATGTTTGTGTTTGTATAAGAGCTGCTGAGTGGATACTGCATACTGAGAAATTCATAAATGATCCAGACCAGCCTGGCGACTTCGATGCTATCGACACCGGAATCTCCTTTTATTTCTATCAATGAATGAATCTGAATTAAAACCATGTATTGTATCAACTATCCTATTATCGTATTGTAATTCGTGAAGCCTGTTTAGTAAAAGCCAGTTACATACACATCGATTTTTCACCGTCCTTATAAAATTCTATTAGATCAAACAGATGATGTTTGACAAGTTGCACTTATTCGAATTCATAAGGATGGCAAAAAACAATCGTACAAAAATCAACGTGCATGTTGGCTTTTGAAGACCAATACGATATTGTATTGTATGATCAAATAGAATAGTAAATATCGAAATAAGTGTTGCAGCCAGAACTTGTGTTAAAAACCGGTTTTGTCCCCGCTTTGTAAGTTAAACTAAACACACAATTCCTCCCCGGAATGTGGGTTTGAAGTTTACACACCATTTCTCCCCGCTTTGTGCAGTGGAAGTGTACACACATTTCTCCTCGGTTTGTTCAGTGAAAGTGTACACACATTTCTCCCCTTTTTGTAGGTTTAATGCGTAATTTTTTTTTCAAGTTAACAGAAAAAAAAAGTTGCAACTGTATTGAACACTTATTAATATACTTTCTAAAACAAAAATTAAGTCTCCAACATGTGTGTAAATCAGCCTCCCCGCAATGTATGTTCATTTCTCACCTCCCCGTATGCTACCTTGTTCCAGTATGTGTGTGTGTGTGTGTGTGTGTGTGTGTGTGTGTGTGTGTGTGTGTGTGTGTGTGTGTGTGTGTGTGTGTGTGTGTGTGTGTGTGTGTGTGTGTGTGTGTGTGTGGTGGTGTGTGTGTGTGTGTGTGTGGTGTGTGTGTGTGTGTGTGTGTGTGTGTGTGTGTGTGTGTGTGTGTGTGTGTGTGTGGTGTGTGTGTGTGTGTGTGTGTGTGTGTGTGTGTGTGTGTATGAGTGTATGTGCGTCTGTGTACACGATATCTCAACTCCCAATTAACGGAATGACTTGAAATTTGAAACTTAAGGTCCTTACACTATAAGGATCCGACACGAACAATTTCGATCAAATGCAATTCAAGATGGCGGCTAAAATGGCGAAAATGTTGTCAAAAACAGGGTTTTTCGTGATTTTCTCGGAAACGGCTCCAACGATTTTGATCAAATTCATACCTAAAATAGTCATCGATAAGCTCTATCAACTGCCACAAGTCCCATATCTGTAAAAATTTCAGGAGCTCCGCCCCATCAATGCAGATAGATTCCCAATTATCAGGCTTCAGATACAATTGAAACAAAAAGAAAAAAAAACAAGTGGAGTAGATTGAGCATGAAAATCTCTACATTTAATGTCCAGTAACATTTTCACTTAAAATTGAAAATAAGCTTCAAATTCCAGAAAATGTGATTATTCAATTGCAAATTATTGTTGATTCTATTGAATCATTCACTATGAAGAGATAGCAGACCTCATGATTGTGTGTCTCCAGCGTTATTGCCCTGTCACCAGCTGGCTCAAATCTTTGAATAGTAGACTTGAGATGCGCGGGAACACTAGCGTCAGGTGATCAATTTTCATAACGGCAAGGAAAGTTTTGTGAGTGCGCCACACCAGATTTTTCAATTAGGTAATGAGATCTATCATTTTCATAGAATCTATTGTTTCAATGATCAGAAATTTCTCAAGAAACATCAGCTGCTTTGAAAAAAATTGAAAAAGAATGGCTCAACATGATAAATAAGTGTTCCCAATTTTTGGAGAACAGATTTGTTTCTGAAGTACTCAATATCATTAATGTATTAATTGAATGAAAAAGACTAAGCAATTGTCAAAAAACCACTGATTTATTGATAATTAGAAAGACCGGTTTCGGTTATTACACCATTGTCAATCTCTGATAAACAGTGGTCTGATCTCAGTTTATCAGAGATTGACAATGGTGTAATAACCGAAACCGGTCTTTCTAATTATCAATAAATCAGTGGTTTTTGACAATTTCTTAGTCTTTTTCATTCAATAAGAATAATTACCACAATATCAACTTCTCAACTACACAAAAAATGTATTAATTAAAATATCGAGTGATTATAACTGAAATTAGATTTCCGTAGATGAATAACATTGAAAATTCACTTATTCTCTGTATCAAAACCTTTTCAAGCAGATGACTCTGCCTATTACCACATACAAGAAAAAAATTCAGACACACAGAAAATATGTAAGCTAGAATTCTAGACAGATACAAATAGCCATGTTTTTTCAGGATAAACTTATATATTCTATCCTCCTATACTCCTACTTCTACTACTATATTCTACCACAGTGATCGGCCGCCTATTGATTGCAAGCCGAGAATAATAACCGGTTATTTGGACGTTGATAAAGTTCTAGAAATCAGTTAGTTAACTGTTGAATGGAACTGTCGAGTTTTAATGACATTAAAGTTTGCCCGAAAACCACAAAAAGCTTTTCTGCATTCAGACTTTCAGAGGGGTGTTTTAGGGTCCGGTGGAGTTAAGAGAGAGAGAGAGAGAGAGCGAGAGAGAGAGAGAGAGAGAGAGAGAGAGTCAGACTAAGAGCGAGTTGGAAAGAAAGAGAGAGAGAACATGTGTGAGAGAGAGTGAGTGAGAGAGTGTGAGAGAGAGAGGGTGAAAAGTGGTTATATACCCCCTCGCCAGCTATCATCGTGGAGTCCTTTGGCGTAACCCTGGTTAACCCCATCAATTAGTGTCAATTGAGCAGTTCAATAGACTTCAGATTTGATTCTATTTCTAAATCTGTCAATGACTGAATGGATATTGGAAGAAAACTAGATCATTAAATAAATTATTATGTAAATAAAAATAGAAATCCAAGTACACTCGTTACTTTCCTTGCCCTATTACCATAGGTAAGGAAAGTATTGCTTTCCGGAAAAAATTAAGGTGCCCCAATTTCTAAATTTTTATACGTTTCAAGGTCCCCTGAGTCCAAAAAACTGGTTTTTGGGTATTGGTCTGTATGTGTGTGTGTATGTGTGTGTGTGTGTGTGTGTGTGTGTGTGTGTGTGTGTGTGGTGTGTGTGTGGTGTGTGTGTGTGTGTGTGTGTGTTGTGTGTGTGTGTGTGTGTGTGTGTGTGTGTGTGTGTATGAGTGTATGTGCGTCTGTGTACACTATATCTCATCTCCCAATTAACGGAATGACTTGAAATTTGGAACTTGAGGTCCTTTCAGTATAAGGATCCGACACGAACAATTTTGATCGAATGCAATTCAAGATGGCGGCTAAAATGGCGAAAATGTTGTCAAAAAAAGGGTTTTTCGCGATTTTCTTCAAAATGGCTCCAACGATTTTGATAAAATTTATACCTAAAATAGTCATTGATAAGCTCTATCAACTGCAACAAGTCTCATATCTGTAAAAATTTCAGGAGGTTCGCCCCATCAATGCAGATACATTCCCAATTATCAGGCTTCAGATACAATTGAAACAAAAAAAATCAAGTGAAGTAGATTGAGCATGAAAGTCTCTACAATTTATTAATGTTCAGTAACATTTTCACCTAAAATTGAGAATAAGCTTTAAATTCGAGAAAATGTGATTATTCAATTGCAAATTATTGTTGATTCTATTAAATCATTCACTATGAAGAGATAGCAGACCTCATGTGTGTCTCCAGCGTTATTGCCCTGTCACCAGCTGGCTCAAATCACTGAATAGTAGACTTGAGATGCGCGGGAACACTAGCGTCAGGTGATCCATTTTCATAACGGCAAGGAAAGTTTTGTGAGTGCCCCACACCAGATTTTTCTGTCTATAGTGAGGTCCACGTTATAATGGCAGTGAAGAGATATGGGACAACAACGTTGCCGATTCTCTGCCTTGCCACTGCCATTCATAGAGGATAGTTGATACCGGTATGTCTGATGTAAGATAAACTGTTCATTCTTGTTTAAGATATTCAATAATATTTCATTATCCAGGAAAATATGTTTTTCAATGATTAAATAACGTAAAATGAAAAAGACTAAGAAATTGTCAAAAAAACACAGATTTATTGATACTTAGAAAGACTGGTTTCAGGTTATTACACCATTGTCAATCTCTGATAAACTATAACTAAATACAAGAGCAGCAGAATTTATACTAGTAGGCGAGTACTGCTATTGGTCAAGGGCATGAACGCCTGCCATTAGCCCAGCTAGACAGTCTCCTCCCACTCAATGGTGTCACAAAATGGCGGCTTAAGCAACAGAATCGCCATGATAACAGAATTTACTTTTAGTACAAAATAAGAACCAAGAAAACAAGTAAAAGACAATAAAAAAAATATGTAAATGGAAAAACTATTGACTAATGTATGCTTACAATGTTATGATAAAACTGAATTCGTGGTGTTGTATTGGCTAAAATGAATCTGGTCATTTAAACTATACTGCGAATTTTCCTTAATTACTTTTGTTATTTCTGAAGCCTCTAGAGTATTCAAAGATCTGCCTTTGTTATTAACATGCAGAAACTTGACATTCTCCTCAACTGTGAACTTGTGATTATTTGTAATTTTATTAAAGAACACATCAGAGATTGAAACAAACAAAATGGGGGAATCTAACTTTGCAGAACATTTGATAACAAATAATCACAAGTTCACAGTTGTAGACCTCACTATAATGGATGATATCAGTGTATAATATTTTTTCGCCACACTTGGATGTAATGAGCTGGTTTACGTGCGTCATATGGAGGCCGAAAGTGATTGTTTTCCGACCAGGCCGGTAAAACTTTACGGCCCTAGGGCTGTAAAATGACCTTGAATAACAGCTGATCGTGTCCGATCTCACAAAAATCATAGAGAGATAATCTCATAACGACTGTAATAATCTATATAATTATGTATCGTGGATCGCGGTATTATGTCTATAATATATTTTATAAATTACTGTTTAATAATTTAATATTTATTATTGTGTTTTTGATATCAAACAATGAATACAATGGCTGCATTGTCCATTGTCAGAAAGGTACATATCGCAAGTATTTAAAAGTGAAGAATCGAATTTGAAATCAAAGTACAATAATTGTATCAATATTTAAAAGTGAGGTAGAGTAATAATTGTTTCTTTTTTATTATCGAATTCCACTTCTTAATGCAATACAATCAACTATAATAACAAGAAAATACAGCAGAGATCTGAAGTTTAAGGTAAGCCTACTGGTGAAACTCAGCCTTGACTAAAAAATTCCTAGTAATTTTTCCGTAATTCATTATTAAAACTTTTAGATAATTTTTCTTTAATATTGAACCATATAGAGAAAACATTAGGCCCACTCAAGATTGAATCTTGGAATGTTTTCTCTATGATTTCAGAGCAATATTTTGTTGTGAAAATGCCGGCAAACCGGCTTCAAATTAATATGCTGCTATACACTATATTATAGTAGCCTACATACGTTACCTGACTTAATTCAGAGTGAAAATTTTATTGTGAAACAGATAATAATATTAATTTTAATAATATAAGTCATGAGCCAAAGTCTGTTGTACCTTTGACTATAGAAAGAACCTTCTTTCATAGAAAGAACAACCTTCTTTCTATAGTCAAAGATTGTACGCTTTTTAGGAGTGAAGTAAACTTTTTTAGAAGTCTAGTTTACAGTATTACGTGTATGCTAAGAGTTATCAGTCAGGCCTCTACGTTCAACAATACACAATAGCCGAGAGTGTAAAGGCGTGATACAACAGAACTCAAAGCTCAGTGAATAACAAACACAATCTAGGTTCGAATCTCGGTCAATGACATTTTTTTTTGTCGATGAATTTCGACTTTTATTAGCTATTTTTTATATTAGTTACCATAATTTAAATTTCAATCAATTTTTTAGATATATTTTGAGACAAAACTGTGAAATATGCAATTATATTAATTTTTTCATCACATTATTTCAAAATAGTAATGAATATTCTATTCATCCATCTATCCATGAGATATGCACCGGGCGCAAAGCGCGAGCTATAAAAATTCAAACAATTATTTGAATTATTAATAGTATAAAAATGTGGTCACTATTGTAAATTATTAATTAGTAATATTGAAATTAATTGACAGTAAAAGTTGTCATAACCAAGATTCAAACTATCAAAATAGGCTGTTTGATTTTTATTTATTTTTCAATTTCTTATAAATATTGGGAAGTTTTTTTTTTGGTGTGGCGAAAAATAGCGATCGCAACACGGGCAAAAATGTTTTTCCGGCTCTCGAACGCTTCAAGTTCTCGACTTCGTCTCGAACTTGAAAACCGCGATCTCGAGCCGGAAAACGTACATTTTCGACCCTAGGTGCGAAATATACTATTACTTTCCTTGCCCTATTACCATAGGTAAGGAAAGTATTGCTTTCCAAAAAAAATTAAGGTACCCTAATTTCAAGTTTTCTATACGTTTCAATGTCCCCTGAGTCCAAAAACATGATTTTTGGGTGTTGGTCTGTGTGTGAGTATGTGTGTGTGTTTATGTGTGTGTGTGTGTATGTCTGTGAACACGATAACTCCATTCCTAATCAACCGATTGACTTGAAATTTTAAACTTAAGGTCCTTATACCATGAGGATCTGACAATAAGAAATTCAATAAAATTGAATTCAAAATGGCGGAAAAAATGGCGGATAATTACTAAAAAAACATGTTTTTCACGGTTTTCTCGAAAACGGCTCTAACGATTTTCTTCAAATTTATACCATGGATAGCTATTTATAAGTTCTATCAACTGACATGAGTCTCATTTCTGGGGAAAATTGCAGAAGCTCCGTAATATTCTTGTGAAAAATGGCGGATAATCACAAAAAACCATGTTATTCACGGTTTTCTCGAAAATGGCTCTAACGATTTTCTTCAAATTCATACCATGGATAGCTATTTATAAGCCCTATCAACTGACATGAGTCTCATTTCTGGGAAAATTGCAGGAGCTCCGTAATATTCTTGAGAAAAATGGCGGATAATTACTAAAAAAACCAAGTTTTCCACGATTTTCTCAAAATAACTTGACCGGTTTTTCTCAAATTCATACTCTGTATAGTTATTTATCAGCTCTATCAACTGGCATGAGTCTCCTTACTGGGAAACTAATGGGGGGTCCACCCCATCCTTGAGAAATGGACTTTGTAGCCTTCTTCTCGTGCATGAAATAGGTAGGTAGCGCGAGATATTTCATATGTCGAGATAGTTAGATATTTCGATAGTCGAGATATTTCATATGTAGAACAGCTGTTTTGACGACTTTAAAAAAAATGACGACTAAAAAAAATCATCGAATTTCACAATTTACAAAAAGGAAAAAGTACTCTGAGAACAATTATATATACACATATACAAAAGTCTGATCGTAGTTTCAAATATGAGCAAGGAAAGTTGTGTGAGTGCGCCACACCAGATTTTTTTGTAAGTAGGATTGAGTTTGAATGATTATTTTCACTTGTGGTTTAGTGGTTTATTGAGAATCATTCTGGTATGTTTATATGGTTTGGAGAGTAAAATGAGCATCCACTAGCCTCTTATACCCAACCTCGGTTTGAGCGTCTGCCGAAATCCATCTCTAATCTGTGAGACAATTGAGTTGCAAACAAATCTTGGATCCAATTATTTCTGAGAAAACATTGCTAGATGCTCGGGGACTCCATTATTATTCGGCCGCCTGCTTAGTTAACGAAATGAATAGCAACATTAATTGGGAGATCCAGAGTTTATCGGAAGCCAACTTCCAATCAGTTCATCTCTCTTCCTTCCTGCTCTTTTTCATAGAGTTACTAATCGTTCTCTCTCTCTCTCACACACACACTTTCTTGTTCTGTTCAATGTGGTAACGAATCATTCCATCTCTTACCTGATTTCCTGATCATCCTTCCTGCTCTTTTCCATGGAGTAACCAGCCACCATTCTATATATCTTTCTCTCTCTCTCTTTCTTGTACTTTTCCACCAATCTTCTCATTGCTCTATCTCTCTCTATCTTCCTTGTTCCAATCAATGTAGTAACCAATCATTCCGTCTCTTTCCTGGTTTTCCAATCTTGCTCTTTTCCATGGAGTAACATATCATTCTATCTCTCTCTCTCTATTTATTGTACTGTTCCACCTTCAACCAGTCATCCCATCACTCTCTCTTCCATGTTCTATTCAATGTAGTAACCAATCATTCCATCTCTTCCCTGGTCTTTCTTTCTTGCTCTTTTCCATAGAGTAACATATCATTCTATCTATCTCTCTCTATTCCTTGTACTGTTCCACCAATCATCCCATCTCACTTTTTTTCTCACCCATTCTCACTCTCTCTCTTTCTCTCATGTCAATATAGTAACCAATGTAGTAATCTAATCAATGTAGTAACCAATCATTACATCTCTTCCCTGGTCTTTCTTTCTTGCTCTTTTCTATAGAGTAATCAATCAATCTAGCTCTCTCTTTTTTGTACTGTTCCACCAATCATTCCATCTCTCTCTCTCCTTTTCTCTTACACTCACTCTCTCTCTCTCTTTCTTTCTTGTTCTAATCAATGTAGTGACAAATCATTCCATCTTCTCCCTGGTCTTCCTTTCCTTTTCCATAGAGTAACCAATCATTCTATCTCTCTTTTTTGCTTTGTTCCATCAATCATCCCATCTCTCTCACTCCCTTTCTCTCTCTCTATCTCTCTATGTCCTCTATCTTTTCACAAGTATGTTATTATGCACTATTATTTTAATTAATTTTTTATCATAGAAGTGTTATTATTTTGTTTATCATTAACAGTGTTTGCCATAAGTATTGTAAGACCTGGTAATGTAAGATGTATTAAATAAATATCAAATATTTCTCTCTTTATCTCTTCCATGTTCTGTACAACCAATTTTTTCATTTCTCTCTCTTGCTCTTTCTGATGGAGTAACCAATTATTTCATCTCTCTCTCTCTCTTTCGTCCTTGTTCATTCCCAAAGAGTATCCAAGAGATTTGCTCTCTCACTCTTTCTTGTTCTGTACAACCAATCATTCCCAAAGAGTAGCCAAGAGATTTGCTCTCTCACTCTTTCTTATTCTGTACAACCAATCTCCCCATTTCTCTCTCTTTCTTGCTCTTTTCCATAGAGTAACCAATAATTCCATCGCTCTCTCTCTCTTTCTTGTTCTCATCCAAAGAGTAAACAATCATTCCATCTCCCTCTCTCCCAAAGAGTAGCCAGGAGATTTGCTCTCTGGCCGCTCAACTCAACAAATACCGCCTCGAGGCTCACTAATTAAAAGCGGATATCTCTTCCCTCTCTCTCCCACTAATTGAAAACTGCATATTTCCTCTTTCTCTCCTGCGCGTCTTTCCTCATTTTGCAAGCCTGTAACACTTGAGAAAGAATTCTGAAGGATTCTTGTCTCATGATCCCCGAATTAAATGGATTTGCAAACTTTCGATGAGGACTGCAATCTGAACGCTTTGGAAAAAGGCGGGATGGATTTCGGATTGTATAGTGAGGTCCACGTTATAATGGCAGTGGAGAAAGATAGGAAAACAACGTTGCCGATCCTCTGTCTTGTCAATGCCTTCTACAGACGGTGGCTGATACAGGTTTATTGATGTAATATCAACTGTTCATTCTCGTTTAAAATAATCAATTATATTTCATCAAGCAAGAAATTTTATTTTTCAATAATTTAATAATGAGTTTCCATAATTAAAATGAAGTATTTTGTTAATTAATCATTAATTTCATATTGATTGATTGGGTACTTTATTTATGTAGATTATAATATATACTGAATAGAATAGAATAACATAGAATAGATTTTTATTCCTTTAAGTATAAAAACTATACAATCGGAAACGTCATAATCTTATATGCATTACAATGATAATCTTACAATGATAATAAATCTAACAGACATTCAATAATAATCACATAATAGGCAATCAAAATATACAAGTCATGAAAGTTTATATAATAGTTCACACTTATTTAAGATTTACTCTAAATTCAAATTTGATCAGAAGTAGCTACTAATAGTTACATTGCTCATGTTGAGGAATTCAGTCAATGAGTAAAGCGGATTTTCTGTCAAAAGTGTTCTCATTTGACGTTTAAACTGAGCAACAGATATTTCTCTTACAAAAAACGGAAGCTTATTGAATATTTTTATAGAAATTACTCTTGAACTGATCTGAGTTCTCCTCAGCCTAGCATATGGTACTTCAATACACTGTCTGTACCTTGTATTATGCTGGTGAAAGTTCTCCCTACGTGGGAAAGAGTCAAAATTCATTTTCACTTCCATAGCTAGTCAAAATACAAATAAGCTTTAAATTGTCATTATTTTCTGTTCTACAAAAATTGGCCTACAAGGTTCTAAGTAGTCTGCATTACCAACAATTCTCATAGCCTTCTTCTGAAGGAGCAATATTTTTTGTACATCAGTAGCACAACCCCACAATGATAAACCATATGCAAATGTACCTTGAAAGAAGGCAAAATAGGTCATTTTGAGGTAATGTTGAGTTACATATTCTTTCAATCTGCGTAAAAGATATAACACTCGGCTCAGCTTGGAACTTACTGGCTTATACACTTATATAAAATAGCTTACAATACAGCAAAATTATAGATGAATTTACAAAATATAAACTAAGAAAATAATTATTGAGCTGTATAAAATGATATGAAATAAAGCAATTTGTAATAACTATAGATAATTATATTGTTATGCATCTACATAAATTGGTGGAGCTTTGGACATATCGATGTCCATTCTTCGGAAAGAATATTCGAAGTATTCTTCCCACGAACTCTCTACCAAAATTGATAAGAGACGATCTGGCAACAGAGGAATGCGTGAAAGACATAGCGCTATCCGCTTTGTTGAATGATAGACAAGGATAGCAATACCATTGCTAATCAAACACTGCCATTATAACGTGAACCTCACTATAGAACTTATAAACATCTTCTTGTAATATTAACTGTTCTTTGTCGTATGGCCATAGGTGTATGAAGTATCTCGAATTGTTTAAATAAACCAGTAATTTTGACAACATCAAAATATCAAGCCGTTTTCATTGAATATTATATGTGATGTGGAAAGCGAAAAGGGACCAGTTGTGGGAAGAGTAAAATGTTCAGGGCAGACAATAATAGAGATTAGGGTAAGAAAATATCGATTTCTAGTTTTCAATCGATTATCATGCAGTAACATTTACTTTGTTAGTCAGAATCGATTGAAAAGTCGATTTTTTCGTCGATTATATGAACACATTTCATGTAAAGCTGCGTACACATATTCGCGCTTCCAACCAGCACCGAGCACGCTCCTCCCTCGTACCGCCCTCGTACCGCCCTCGTACCACCATCGAACCACAGTCGCACCGCCCACGCACCCATCATGAACGTTATGGAAGATGTTAGATCTTTTCGCGTTCCCCGGTCGATCATCAATCGCTCTGCTCGAGTGATGTTCGGTTGCGGAGCAGAGCGAAAGTCTGTACGCACCTTAATGTTGTAGAAAAGGGACCAGTTGTCGTTATGGAGTTATAACATTGTCATGTTTTTATGTTTGAATAGGCCTAACTCAGTCATTTTTCAAGATACTAGTAGTTCTGTGAACAGTAGACCTCACGCAGTATTCTCATCCACAAGTACCTGATTGAAACTATAGACCTTATGGAAATACAGCAATAGACTGGCTTCTCCACACATCTGTGTAAACACTTCTCAGCTGATTTATGATGAATAATTCTATAGTCTGATTTTTACTCCAATATTGGCGTATGAAGGAGGCTCCTTTTTCCTCTTATATCATCCTTGAAATGCTAAATTCCCAAAAACATTGTATATACGTCGACGCGCAATTAAAAAAGGAACATACCTGTCAAATTTCATGAAAATCTATTACCGCGTTTCGCCGTAAATGTGCAACATATAAACATTCAAAAATTCAAACATTTTTAAACACTAAGAGAAATGCCAAACCGTCGACTTCAATCTTAGACCTCACTTCGCTCGCTCAATCAATCTGAATTTTTTTTAAATTGTTCTTCATAGTCTCCTTTATTGGGGAAAAATGATATCTCAGATTCGATTTTTTGAGATAACTGGTCCCTATTTGCTCTCCACATCACATATTCTGACAATATATTTTATATTTCCAGAGTGTGAATAATCTTTCAAATATTCACAGATGGAAATGATTAGGAAGTTGCATTTGTTCAAATGATAATTAATGGATAATTATTATTAAATGAAAATCCCAATTAAATGCTGTATTTCTATCTAGCTGTTTACCCTGTTGTCGATATTCGCAGTAGCAGAAGTCTTCGGGGTGATTTGCAGCATTTAATTTGGATTTTCGTTCAATAATAATTCTTTTTCAAATATTTATTTGGAGAAGAAAACGCTTTCTATCTATTTAGCGTATGACAAACTTTTATAGCGAGTTAACCAAGAAAGTTTGTTGGAATAAATAGTCTGTTAAAACTTTATCAGAATCAATTCTCACCTGAACTAATTACCTGCACTAATTTCCATTAAGAGCTGCGTCCCACTCTTGAATTGTTTCCTTGCTTTTATTTGGCGATGACGTCTGAGTCTATTGTTATTTCAGAAAGTTTCCTCAAGTCTCCTAGAAATTATTCACGGGCACATCTTTGGCGACAAAACTGCAAACAAAGGCTTTGTTTATTGAAGAGGTAAGCCACTTTTTCTTCCCACTTTACCTGCAAATTGTTTCTGAAACAAGTTGAGAGACGCGCTCCAAACAAAAACTTACTTAAGAGCCTTTTGTGGGACACCAAAACACTTCCTGCACGGAGGACTATTTTTAGACTGTTTCTCTTCATTTTAGTAACAATTCTTCAATTAAGTTAGTTTTTTTGGTCCTTTAGAATTATTTCTCCAATAATGTGAATATTTCCAATGTTGGTGATAATACTACTGGTGTTCTGCCCTAGGGCAGGTCTAAACATGATTCCTCCTTCCTGATATCATCCACCAAATTCACTCTTTTTCGTCCCAGCACCCTCCCTCCTTGCACAGTCCCTTCCATTGTCTCCACAAGTAGTCCGCCATGCCCAGTTAAAATTAAAAATTTAGCCATTATTATGAATAATACTCTTGACTGGTCAGAACAAGTGGACAAAACTTGTAAAAAGGTATTCTCAGTCATGCATGCATTGAAGAAAATGCACGATATCCTCCCTAGAAACATTTAATTATTATTGGTTCAATCTCTCATCTTCCCACATTTAATGTATTGTAATTCTGTTCTTAACGATATGCAAGTCACTCTGAATGATAAACTACAGCGTTGTCAAAAATTATTGTCTACGTTTCGTCTACTCTCTCCAACGCCATGATCATATCACCCCAGCCCACATTGCTAGTTCAACATTAAAGCTTCCCGATCAGAGGCTTTTTCGAATAGTCAAGCTTGTTAGAGATATCTTGAAATACGGTAATCCGGACTATTTTAAAGATGATTTCAAATTTGTCTCTGAAGGTAGGAGGATAGATGCTTCACATACTAGAACCGGAGAAAGTACTTTAAGGATACCCAATCATCGAACTACTATTTTCACAAAATCCTTCTTAGTCAGTGCCTGTCGTGCATGGAATACACTTCCTGTTTCTATCAGGTCTATCGAGAGCCGAGCGAGCTTCATCCTGACTTTAGAAAAACATATTTTGGAACAAATGACTGAAACTGTCCGGCCCAAGAACGATCACATGACAACCATCCCTCACCCATTCCACCAATATAAACCTTTAAACCATGTTATAGAACGAATTGTATATATATATATATATATATATATATATATATATATTATATAAACTCATGTTATTCCAATTATCCACTGCATACTGCTGTATATTACTGAAAGTTGATAACCCTGATCTACTTTCAGCCTACTTCATTTCATTAATCAACTATTTGATCTTATCTACCTATATAATTATTTTACTTTATCAATTTTCTGTTTTTTTTCTCTTTAATATTCATATTGATTAAAACTATTACAATATTCCCATTAATAAATAAATCCTTAGTTTAAATAACGAAATTAACGTTTTGGTAGAGAGTTAGTGGGGAGGTTATTTTTAATATTCTTTCCGAAGAATGGACATTGATATGTCCAAAGCTCCGCCAATTTATGTAGATGCATAACAATATGATTATTATCTATAGTTATTATATTACAAATTGCTTTTTCATATCATATACAGTTCAATAATTATTTTCTTAGTCTATATTATGTAAATTCATCTATAATTTTGCTGTATTGTAAGCTATTGTATATAAGTGTATAAGCCAGTATATATTGTAATCTACATAAATAAAGTACTCAATCAATCAATCAATCAATCCTGTGCAATTCTCTTCATCATGGAGTACTTTCCCTCCTCCCTGATATCCACCAACTTCACTCTTTTTCGTCCCAGCACCCTCCCTCCTTGCACAGTCCCTTCCATTGTCTCCACAAGTAGTCCGCCATGCCTCAGCAAGTGTCCCAGCCAGTTCCGCTTTCGTCTCCTTATCACTGCCATAATATTCCTTTCCTCTCCTACTCTACGCAGTATTTGGTAGAGAGTTAGTGGGGAGAATATTTTTAATATTCTTTCCGAAGAATGGACATTGATATGTCCAAAGCTCCGCCAATTTATGTAGATGCATAACAATATGATTATTATCTATAGTTATTATATTACAAATTGCTTTTTCATATCATATACAGTTCAATAATTATTTTCTTAGTCTATATTATGTAAATTCATCTATTATTTTGCTGTATTGTAAGCTATAGTATATAAGTGTATAAGCCAGTATATATTGTAATCTACATAAATAAAGTACTCAATCGATCAATCCTGTGCAATTCTCTTCATCTTGGAGTACTTTCCCTCGTCCCTGATATCATCCACCAACTTCACTCTTTTTTGTCCCAGCACCCTCCCTCCTTGCACAGTCCCTTCCATTGTCTCCACAAGTAGTCCGCCATGCCTGAGCAAGTGTCCCAGCCAGTTCCGCTTTCGTCTCCTTATCACTGCCATAATATTCCTTTCCTCTCCTACTCTATGCAGTACCTCTTCATTCCTCACTTTATCCATCCAGCTGATCCTCTCCATCCTCAATAATTATTTTCTTAGTCTATATTATGTAAATTCATCTATAATTTTGCTGTATTGTAAGCTATTGTATATACGTGTATAAGCCAGTATATATTGTAATCTACATAAATAAAGTACTTAATCAATCAATCAATCCTCCTCCACACTCACATTTCAAAGGCCTCCAATCTCTTCTCTTCCTGGTTTCTGAGAGTCCAGGTTTCCGCTCCATAGAGTGAAATAATGATAATAATGTGGAATATTTCTTCTATGTTTGATTTTGAAGCATCTAAATTTGAAAATCTACTCTGTGAAAATAATTAACACCTATAAAACTACATAGTTTTTAAAACACAAAGGAACACATAGCGTCATTTTGACCGATAAGCTCATATTTAGACTTCTATGGCTTTTCGTCTGGTTTTAAAAGACTTTTTTCATGAAATATATCATCAAGGATCAATGTAATTAGTAATACTGCTAGGTTCCAGGGGGGAACTCATGCTGGATAGCTGGTTTTCGGAAGCAAATTGTATAATCTACATACAGGTAGTGGTTATCCATGTCTAATAATAAATAATGATTCTTTATATATACACATTATTTAGATTATACTTACACATTATTATCGCTATTATTATTATTATCATATATCTAGTGATGAATAAATAAGCGTTCATGATCTAGATTATTTACAAGTAGGTTGGGATATGTAGGTTAGCATACTAAATAAATAAAATATACATTATGTATCAAGACTCCATGCCTTGAACTGATTGTTAATGTGCGATATAGGTATATCTATAGTGGAGGGAAAGGTACTATGATTTGCTGGCTTCACACTTAACCAGTTCTGCCACAACAACAGGACAAAAATGTGAATCGGTCAATGTGACCGATGTATTCCTATAGGTGTTAAGGACTGAACATGAGTTGAGTTTGTTTTTTTGGTCCTTCAAAATTATTTCTTTAATAATGTGAATATTTCGTATTTTAGTAATAATAATGTTGAATTTTCCTTCTATGTTTGGTTTTGAAGCATCTCAATTTGAAAATCTACTTTGAGAGAATAATTGAGGACTGACAATTTTATGAAGTGATCAACCACCATACTTAACTTATTTCGGACTATGTGTAACCTTATATCTTAATTTGGGAGAGGAATAGCACAAAGTTACCTTATTTTTACTCTCCTTATCACTTTGATGGTGTACTTATTGTATGAATCGATAGAGTATAAAGAATACATTTTTAGTTTTGTTTGAGATACCTGAGTGTGTCTCCAGGTGTTATTTCCATTAGTGGATGAGAAGAGGTATGAAGAAATATTAGTGAGATCCACGTTATAAAATCAGTGGGAGAGATGGGACAACAGAGTTGCCGATTCTCTTCGTTACCACTGCCTTATATAGTGAATAGCTGATGCAAGTGAATCTCATTCGATATCAACTATTCATTCTAGTCCAGAACTATCAATAATTATATTCGTCAGGAAAATGTACTTTTCAATGATCAAATAATAAATTTTCATGATTGAGATTTAGATTAAGATGGAATAGTTTGTTATTGAATTATTTTTTGTGTAGTTGAGAAGTTGATATTGTGGTAATTATTCATATTGAATGAAAAAGACTAAGAAATTGTCAAAAAATCACTGATTTATTGATAATTAGAAAGACCGGTTTGGGTTATTACACCATTGTCAATCTCTGATAAACTAAAACTAAATACAAGAGCAGCAGAATTTATACTAGTAGGCGAGTACTGCTATTGGTCAAGGGCATGAACGCCTGCCATTGGCCTAGCTAGACAGTCTACTCCCCCTCAACGGTGTGACAAAATGGCGGCTTAAGCAACAGAATCGCCATGATAATAAAAATTTACTTTTAGTACAAAATAAGAACCAAGAAAACAAGTGTGAAAGATAATAACACAAATATGTAAATGTAAAAACTATTGACTAATGTATGCTTACAATTTTATGATAGAACTAAATTCGTAGTGTTGCATTGGTTGAAATGAATCTGGTCATTTAAACTGAAAAGCGGGGTGAACAAACTTAAATGTGATGATTGTAATGCTTGTTATGTGGGTCGGACAGGTAGAAGTTTCAAGAGTAGAATTAAAGAACACATCAGAGATTGGAATAAACAAAATGGGGAATCTAACTTTGCAGAACATTTGATAACAAATAATCACAAGTTCACAGTTAAGGAGGCGATTCTGTTGCTTGAGCCGCCATTTTGTCACACCGTTGAGTGGGAGGAGACTGTCTAGCTGGGCCAATGGCGGGCGTTCATGCCCTCGACCAATAGCAGTACTCGCCTAATAGTATAAATTCCGCTGCTCTTGTATTTAGTTTTAGTTTATCAGTGATTGACAATGGTGTAACAACCGAAACTGGTCTTCCTAATTATCAATGAATCAGTGGTTTTTTGACAATTTCTTAGTCTTTTTCATTCATTATTGAATTATATTTATAAATAATTGTTGAAACGCGATCTGGCTACGATGCGGAGTTGGAAAAGGATAGCGCTATCTGCTATGTCGAATGATAGACAAGGATAGCAACACCAACGTTAATCAAATGCTGTCATTATAACGTGGACCTCACTCTACCACCTGCAATTCAATTTGCATACCTATGACAGCTGATCGCGGAGAAATCGTCAAATCGTTTAATGGCTGGTTCCCGATAGAATCTAGTTTGCAATAGTAATGCGGGAAATACTCAGTGATTGATGATCATTCTCCTTTTCTCCATCTTCTTCTCCTCTCATCTCTCTCACTCGCTCTCCTTTATATTCAATGAAGAAGAGAGAATGATAGAGGGAGTGATGCGTTAAAACTGGTCGTGCTAATCTTGAGACATTGTCATTGTCTGACTACGACACTCATTTATCAAAAATTTTCCCATGGAAAATCATTTCAACTGTAGATGCTAAGAGCATCTTGAAAATATCGAGAGAAGAAGGATAGAGGGTAGAGGATGAGAGGGATGAGGAAGAGGAGGAGGAAAAATAGAGGAAGAACTAGGAGGAGGTGGAGGGAAAGGAGGAGGAGGTGTTAATGATGATCATTATTGCAATAATCACTATCCATCACCTAACTACTTTACATCAACCACTGATATAGTATCTTAAGTCACAAGGACGGGAAGGGCCGTTTTGCAGGCGAGAATGATGCTTCTAGTCGAGGCGTTAGCCGAGCACTGCAGAAGACATCCACGTCCAAGTTGCTTACACAATTTTTTACTTTCCTTGCCCTATTACCATAGGTAAGGAAAGTATTGCTTTCCGAAAAAAATTAAGGTAACCCAATTTCTAAATTTCTATACGTTTCAAGGTCCCCTGAGTCCAAAAAAGTGGTTTTTGGGTATTGGTCTGTATGCGTGTGTGCGTGTGTGTGTGTGTGTGTGTGTGTGTGTGTGTGTGTGTGTGTGTGTGTGTGTGTGTGTGTGTGTGTGTGTGTGTGTGTGTGTGTATGAGTGTACGTGCGTCTGTGTACACGATATATATTCTCCCAATTATCGGAATGACTTGAAATTTGGAACTTAAGGTCCTTACAATATAAGGATCCGACACGAACAATTTCGATCTGATGCAATTCAAGATGGTGGATAAAATGGTGAAAATGTTGTCAAAAACAGGGTTCTCGCGATTTTATCAAAAAAGGCTCCAACGATTTTGATCAAATTTATACCTAAAATAGTCATTGATAAGCTCTATCAACTGCCACAAGTCCTATATCTGCAAAAATTTCAGGAGCTTCGCCCCATCTATGCAAAGTTTGATTTCAGATTCCCAATTATCAGGCTTCAGATACAATTTAAACAAAAAATTCTAGGTGGAAAAGTTTAAGCATGAAAATCTGTACAATTGATGTTCAGTAACATTTTCACCTAAAATTTAAAATAAGCTTGAAATTCAGAAAATGTTATTATTTCAATTGCAAACTGTTGGCAACTGTTTATTAAATCATTCACTATGAAGAGATAGCAGACTTCGTGTGTCTGCAGCGCTATTGTCCTGTCACCAGCTGTCTCATATCTTAGAATAGTAGATTTAGAATAGAAACTTAGAATAGAGGACTCAAACTTAGAATAGACTTAGAATAGGAACATTAGCGTCAGATGATCAATTTTCATAACGGCAAGGAAAGTTGTGTGAGTGCGCCACACCAGTTTTTTGTCTTAATAATCTAGAAAAGAATAATTGAGGAACAGAAAACATTACCTGATTGTGCTGACATTACTACATGCATTCTATAAACATTACCCAGTTTAAAAGCTTCGAATCGGGAATTTCTTGATTGTAGTTGACAAAACTTCCACCTGGAGCGCTTAAAGGCGGCGTTTTTACTAGTTCTGCTGTTCCAAATTCGGAGCTAGGAAGCATACTCGACTGTGAAGAAAACATATGATTTTATTACAATATAGTATGCTGTAATGAGAATCATTATGTTTATTTGTTCTACAATCAGCTGTTTACCGGCTTGATTCTATGGATGATAAACAGCTGAAATTGATTGACTGTGACAAAATAGTATATTTCGCACCTAGGGCCGAAAATGAGACTTTTCCGGCTCGAAATCAGTTTTCAAGTCCGAGGCCGTAGGCCGAGGACAAGAAAAGATTGAGAGTCGGAAAAACATTTTTGCCCATGGGGCGAACGCTATTTTTCGCCACACAGAAAAATAAACAATATATATATATATATATATATATATATGAGAATAATTATTGTTTATTAAGCACTTCCAAAAGCAAAAGTGGAAGGTGATAGCTCTAGCAAATCTGAGGTAATCTGAATATCAGGAAATTGTCCAAGTATTTTTATTTTTTATTCTGATTTGCCTAAATAGCCTAAAAGATTATGTTCAATTATGTAAGAGGTTGAGTTTATACTTTTTTATTCTTTCAAATGACAATAAGATGATATTATTATAAACGTTTTAATTATTATTGAATAATAAACACGAATAATGAAATGTTTTTTGATCAGCTGTTTTAGCACACTTGAAATTTGGCCAATCTGAATGTCAATGTCAACAATGCTTGTTGTCGACTTTGGAAGTTTAGATTAGAAGTTCTATTATACTCTGAAAATCGAATTTGAATAGTTTATAATATATATCTTATCTGTATTTCATTGATCCAAATAAAATGATAAAATATTATTTCAGAATACTTTATTCAATTCTAGAAGCATAAACTGATTCCGTTTCATAAACTATTTTGTAAACACGTTCACATCAAATCAGAATCAGCTGACTTCAAGGCTATTTTATAGCCCTAGGGCCGTAAAAATTTTACCGGCCTGGTCAGAAAACAATCACTTTCGGCCTCCATATGACGCACGAAAACCAGCTCATTACATCCAAGTGGGGCGAAAACAATATTGTTACTCTTTCATGCTTGGACCTTCAAATTAGGCCTATCTATGAAAAAATGAGAAAGTGAGTTTAAAGGGAATGTGAATTGATTGATTGATGATTTGCCTTAGTAGGGCGGAGCTGGGACTCCAGGTTCTCTCTGCCACACAAAGCAGATAGCGCTATCCTTTTCCATCTCTGCAACGTTGCCAGATCGTTTTCAACAATTTGATATGATCAATTAATCTTATGGAAAGCGGAATGCACGTGCTTATAACGCACAAGACTTTTGTGGAATATGGGTTGAAATCCTAAAATTAAAAAACTTTTTTCAAGCTCATTCTCTTCCCGTAATCAACACGACACAGTTGAGAATGAACTCTGCTCAAACTATGCAAGTATAAACTCATCCAATTGAAGGGAGATCTAAAGTGAGATCTAAGTTATAATGGCAGTGGAGATAGATAGATTGATTGATTGATTGATTAATTGAGTACTTCATTCATGTAGATTACAATATATACTGGCTCATACACTTATATACAATAGCTTACAATACAGCAAAATTATAGATGAATTTACATAATATAGACTAAGAAAATAATTATTGAACTGTATATGATATGAGAAAGCAATTTGTAATATAATAACTATAGATAATAATCATATTGTTAAGCATCTACATAATTTGGCAGAGCTTCGGACATATCAATGTCCATTCTTCGGAAAGAATATTGAAAATATCCTCCCCACTAACTCTCTACCAAATAGATGGAAGAATAGCGTTGCCTATCCTCTGTCTAGTCAATGCTTTCTATAGACGGTAGCTGATACAGGTTTATTGATGTAATATTAACTGTTTATTCTAGTTTAAAATGATCAATCATATTTCATCAAGCAAGACATTATATTCTTCAATAATTTCATGATCAATTTTCATAACTAAGATGAAATATTTTGTTTATAATTTATTAATTCTACATTGTTGAATGACGATCTGGCAACAGAGCAAAGCGAGAGAGAGATAGCGCTGTGTTGAATGATAGACAAGGTTAGCAATACCATTGCTAATCAAACACTGCCATTATAACGTGAACCTCACTAAAGTCGATACCTCGCTATCATCAAGGAGTTGACAAATAATGATAATCAAAGTGAAATAATTATAAACAGGGTTCCGCGTCTCTCGGCGTTCATAATATACTTTGACAAAGTTGGTGATGTTTGTCAATGGAGGAGTGAGAGTGAGAGAGGTTGATTGAGGGGGAAGAGTGTGATAGGGGAGGGGTAACGATGGTGTGAGTAAGAGAGGGGGTAAAAAGAGTGATAGTGGAGGGGGAAATAGGTTTTTAGGATGTGAAGAGGGGTGAAGAGGTTGAGTGAGGAAGAGGAAGAGGGTGATATAGGAATGGAGGAGAGGAACATAGCGAAGATGGTGAGGGTGTTGGAGGAGGGGTGAAGATGATGAGTGAGAAGGGATAAAAAGAGTGATAGTGGAGGGGGAAATAGGTTTTTAGGATGTGAAGAGTGGTGAAGAGGTTGAGTGGAAGAGGAAGAGGTTGATATAGGAATGGAGGAGAGGAATTTAGCGAAGAGGGTGAGGGTGTTAGAGGAGGGGAGAAGATGATGTATGAGAAGGGGTAAAGAGAGTGTTAGTGGAGGGGGAAAGAGGCTGTTTGGTGGAAAAGAGGGGGAAGAGGTTGAGGGAGGGTGAGAAGAGGGCGATATGGGAATGGGGGAAAGGAACATAGGGGAAAGGGAGAGGGTGATAGAGGAGGAGTAAAGATGGTGAGAGTGAGGGGGTAAAAAGAGTGATAGTGGAGGGGGAAAGAGGTTGTTGGGAGGAAAAGAGGGCGAAGAGGTTGAGGGAGGGTGAGAAGAGGGTGATATGGAAATGGGGAGAGGAACATAAGGGAGAGGGAGAGGGTGATAGGAAAGGGTGAAGATGGAGAGAGAGAGAAAGGGGGTAAAAAGAGTGCTAGTGGAGGGGGAAAGAGGTTGTTAGAAGGAAAAGAGGGCGAAGAGGTTGAGGAGGGTGAGAAGAGGGCGATATGGGAATGGGGGAAAGGAACATAGGGGAGAGGGAGAGGGTGATAGAGGAGGAGTAAAGATAGTGTGAAAGAGGGAGTAAAAAGTGTGATAAAGGAGGGGAAAATAGGTTTTTAGGTGATAAAGAGGGGTTGAGAGGTTGAGAGAGAAAGAAGAGGGTGATATGGGAATGGGGAGAGGAACATAGTAGAAGGGTAAAGGAGAGGGGCAAAAGCAGAGAATGGAGGGCAGGAGAGATTTGTTGGAGGGGAGAGTTTGAGATGCTTGAACCAGATAAATGCAAATAGTTGGGTGTCGGCTTGAAAACTAATTAAATCAGACGAAGGGTCTCCGGGTCTGAGGCGACGTGAAGACGCCTTATAAGACAGGCCACATCAACTGTTGGTGCTACTGCCAAATGCAGAGACCCGGGTTCCGATCCGAAACTTCCAATTTGCTGATAAATTGAATCGATAGAACTTAGTCCCTCCAACAAGTTAACTTTTCATTCTGGAACTTGAACAACTTGAGATCTTGGTTCACCGCATGTGAAGACGTCCGCTGATTCTGATAGACTATCACTTGTGGTGGAAATGTTTGACATGCGATACCAGTCTCTGTGTAAATACTTGTTTGGAGATTGATAACTTGAGATTGATTTGTGAAATGATAGACAAGGATAGCAATACCATTGCCAATCAAACACTATCATTATAACGTGGACCTTACTATAGCAATACCAATGGTGAACAAATACTGTCATTATAACGTGGACCTCAATAGATAGATAGATAAATTACTCCTATTTACACTTTACAATAAAAGTGATGAGGGCGAAATTGAGGCAATAAAGTGAGGCACAGTTCTCCTCCGACAGCACTATCTGTCGGCTAAAGTTGTAACAACAATGACAGCCAAAACTACAGCTATGATGAAGTTCCCGTTTCAAATTTGATTAGTTAATAAGTAATATTCGTTCGCTGATATTTTGAATAAAAGAAAAAAATATATACATTTTTTTTTAGTATAGTGATATGAAGTTTGTAATAATAATTTCAGCATACAAACATAAATTTTATATATCGATCAAATGTCTGGTTGGGGTATTGAATTTAGTTGGTTTAATGACTACTCTATATGCTTCCTCACCTGAGCTTAGACCTTCTGACCTATTCCAAATGTACGTTTTTAAAATAGAGATGCTTCCCATGTTATTTAAATGGAGTCACTTTTACTCCCTAGGGAGTTTTTCTGTTTTTTAGTACCGAGAGCGAAAAAGTGACACTTTAGTATCATGTTTCAGGGAGTAAAGTAAGTACTTTTGACAGTAGGTGGAGGAAAAGAGAATTTCAACGTTCAATTAATTACTTCTTGTGTAGTTGAGAAGTTGATATTGTTGTAATTATTCATATTGAATGAAAAAGACTAAGAAATTGTCAAAAACCACAGATTTATCATTGATACTTAGAAAGACCGGTTTCGGTTATTACACCATTGTCAATATCTGATAAACTAAAACTAAATACAATAGTAGCAGAATTTATACTAGTAGGCGAGTACTGCTATTGGTCAAGGGTATGAACGCCCGCCATTGGCCCAGCTAGACAGTCTCCTCCCACTCAACGGTGTGACAAAATGGCAGTTCAAGCAACAGAATCGTCACGATAACAAAATTTACTTTCAGTACAAGATAAGAAGCAAGAAAACAAGTGTGAAAGATAATAAAACAAATATGTAAATGGAAAAACTATTGACTAATACATGCTTACAATTTTATGATGAAACTAAATTCATAGTTTTGTATTGGTTGAAATGAATCTGGTCATTTAAACTATACAGAGAATTTTCTTTAATTACTCTTGTTATTTCTAAAGCCTCTAGAATATTCAAATATCTGCCTTTGTTACTAGTAGTTCTGTGAACAGTAGACCTCACGCAGTATTCTCATCCACAAGTACCTGATTGGAACTATAGATCTTACAGCAATAGACTGGCTTCTCCACACATCTGTGTAATCACTTGTCAGCTGATTTATGATGAATAATTCTATAGTCTGATTTTTACTCCAAAAAGGAGGCTCCTTCTTCCTTTTATATTATCCTTGAAATGCAAAATTTCCAAAAAACCTTGTAATACGTCGACGCGCAATTGAAAAAGGAACATACCTGTCAAATTTCATGAAAATCTATTACCGCGTTTCGCCGTAAATGCGCAACATATAAACATTCAAACATATTAACATTAAGAGAAATGCCAAACCGTCGACTTGTATCTTAGACCTCTCTTCGCTCGGTCAATTAATATATTTTTGAACTAGTGCAGAATATTAAAATACAATTTTAAACATTAAGAGAAATGCCAAACCGTCGACTTGAATCTTAGACCTCACTTCGCTCGGTCAATAAACATGCAGAAACTCAACATTCTCCTTAACTGTGAACTTGTGATTATTTGTTATCAAATGTTCTGCAAAGTTAGATTCCCCACTTTTTATCAGTTTATCAGTTCATTCCCCAGTTTATCACAGATTGACAATAGTGTAATAACCGAAACCGGTCTTTCTAAGTATCAATAGATCTGTGGTTTTCCACAATTTCTTAGTCTTTTTCATTCAATTCAATTAATCACAATTGATTATTGGAAGGGTAGATATACAATATTCTCTCTGCTCCTTCAATTATTGATCGTAGTCAATCCTTGAAGGTTCACAAAATCTGGTTAAATTTTAACCGTGATTTGTTTCACAAGAAAATGAAGTAAGTGATAAAGCCATCTCTGATTGGTTCCCGTGGAATCGATCACGATTGAAATTTAACCGGATTTTGAGCAACTGAGCCCTAGAACTCCTTCAATTTCATCCCTATCCCGTCAGATACTTCAAATTTTAACGCTGACGTAAGAATTGGCGTTTTTATTGCACGTCTTAGATGGAGTTTGTAATAAAGTTTATGGGCTCCTAACCCAAAGCAGAATATGCAGTTGATGGGCCCAACACCCATTATACAACAATATGCCACCGATATATGGCGTCTTTATGCTCCGACTTCACATGATAAAATGAGCTAGATAAAGATTTTGCGTTAAGAAACATGTATTATGGCATCGTCTCGAGTGGCGTCTTTACGACGGGCGTGATGGAATTTTGAAACTAAATCTAATCATCAGCTTGCAACGTTATGTATGCAAAATGGTTGATTTTATTAAAATCTGCTTCCAATCATTAACAATGTTGTCAAGGTATTTCATGATGTAATGGTATTGCTATCTTTGTCTATCATTCAACAAAGCGAATAGCGTTAGCTCCTTCTCGCTTTATTCTTTTGCCAGATCGTCTTTTAACAATGTAGAATTAATAATTAATTGACAAAATATTCCACCTTAATTATGTAAATTCATTATGGAATTATAAAAAATAATATAATGTCTTGCTCAATAAGATATAATTGATTATTTTAAACGAGAATGAACAGTCAATATTACATCAATAAACCTGTATCAGCTAACATAGAAGACAGTGGCAAGATTGATTGATTGATTGATTACTTTATTTATGTAGATTACAATATACACCGGCTGATACACTGATATACAAAAGCTTACAATACAGCAGAATTATAGATGAATTTACAAAATATAAACTAAGAAAATAATTATTAAGCTGAATATTATATTAAAAAAGCAATTTGTAATAGCTATAGATAACATAGATAATATTGTTATGCATCTACATAAATTGGCGGAGCTTTGGACATATCAATGTCCATTCTTCGGAAAGAATATTCGAAGTATTCTTCCCACTAACTCTCTACCAAGACAGAGAATCGGCAACGATGCTCTCTTATCTTTCTCCACTGTCATTATAACGTGGACCTCACTATGGGATACTGTGAACTCACATCACAGTAACTCTTATGAAAGTTAACTCGTTGTGTGAAAATGTATTACATAAGATATTCTGGTATTAGCTACCCTCTCTAGAAGGCAGTGGCAAGGTAGAGAATCGGCAACGATTCTTTTTCATCTCTCTCACTGCCATCATGACGTGGACCTAACTATAGTGGAGAAGAATATAATATAGAAATATAATAATCATTCTCAAATGACTTTCCACAATTGGTTTTCAGTTTTGAATGAGACGAACCATTCAAAAAGTATGCAATTTCCATTTGAAGTATGCGTCATGTATTGATATTTTATGTATGTAAGCATATATGACATGTATGTATGTTCCTATGTATGTATGTATGCATATATGTGAAATGAGAAATGATATATGATGTCTCAAGGGTGCGAACTTACTTTAGTAACGACCCCACATCTCAAGTGAAGCAACTCACATTAAACTTTGAGACCTCGATTCTTTTTCATCAAGCATCTTACCACTCCTTACACTCACTCTCTCTCACTCCATCTCTTCATATCTCCCTTCTCTCTCACACTTCCTGTTCCATCTACGGATATCATCCTCCTTCTCTGTCCCACTTCCGGTTTCATCCACGGATATCATCCTCCTTCTCTGTCCCACTTCCGGTTTAAACCGCGGTTATCCGCTAGTTCTTGGCTGCTTATCTTTTCTCCGCTCTTAATATATCAATTTAGCGACAGAGAAAGAGATACCTCCGCTCTATGCATTAGACAGAGAGAGGTTGACATTTTTTGCAATGTAGCTCCCACAGATACGACATTCACCTTCGGGAGCATGTCTTAACGTGTCCCGAAAATTTTCCGACACTAGAATGCGTCCTTCGCGAGTGATTTCCCAAGGGCCGGATTTTCCCGACGCTTTTCCAGCCAGCATCAACACCAATCGCGGTCGATTTCCATGAGTTGTCTCCGGGAAAGTTGTCTGGGAAAACTACGGAGCGCAGCTCCACTGAAATCTTTCAGCTGATGAATTGGATTTGCAATCCTTGAAGATGGGTAGGTCAGTTTTTTCTATTGACTGAAGGATAAAAACAACCACTCCTATGATTGAAGAGTCAGTTTGTCTTTTTCCTTTAGGGTAAATTTTAATATAAATAAAAATATAAATCTGAGAACCCTTTTGAATTATTAAGACTCAGTTTGTTCAACTGACTGATAGAAAAAGAAAAACCACTTTCATAATTGGAGAATTGTTATACTCACTAACGAAAACTAATGCTTATGATGGAATATTGATCCATTTATTGATACATACGTGTATGTTTTTAAGAAACTTTTATTATGAATCCATCCAAATTTAAAATTGTGATTTGGTGTAGAAATTTGAATGGACATAACCTATAATATTTGGATAATTTAAAACTAAATTAGGAAATTGAAGAAGTTTTAGGCAATAGCCTGTTTTTTCTTTTCCGATTCTTGTATTTTTTTTGCTAACCTTATAAATAAATAAATAAATAAATAATAAATAAATAAATAAATAAATAATGAATAAATAAATAAATAAATAAATAAATAAATAAATGGATAAATAAATAAATAAATAATAAATAAATAAATAAATAAATAATAAATAAATAAATAAATAAATAATAAATAATAAATAAATAATAAATAAATAAATAATAAATAAATAATAAATAAATAAATAATAAATAAATATAAATAAATAAATAAATAAATAAATAAATAAATAAATAATAAATAAATAAATAAATAAATAAATAAATAAATAAATAATAAATAAATAATAAATAAATAAATAAATAAATAATAAATAAATAAATAAATAATAAATAAATAAATATAAATAAATAAATAAATAAATAAATAAATATAAATAATAAATAATAATAAATAAATAATAAATAAATAAATAATAAATAAATAAATAATAAATAAATAAATAAATAAATAAATAAATAAATAATAAATAAATAATATAAATAAATAAATAAATATTAAATAATTAAATAATTAAATAATAAATAAATAATAAATAAATAAATAATAAATAAAATAAATAAATAAATAAATAAATAAATAAATAAATAAATATTAAATAATTAAATAATAAATAATAAATAAATAAATGAATAAATAAATAAATGGATAAATAAATAAATAAATAATCAAAAATTATATAGGGAGAGAAAAAATAAGGTAACCTTGTGCTATTCCTCTCCCAAATTCAGATAAGGTTACACATAGTCCGAAATAGGTTAGGTCTGGTGAAAAGTGTAAATTCAAAGTATTGTGCTCACTATAACCTTAGTGTCCGGTTACCCTTTAGGTAATGTTGGACTATATAGGGTAGGGATGGGTATCGATACATCGATGTTCAGAAACATCGATGTTTCAACATCAAACATCGATGTTTTTAACATCGATGTTTACTGTTCGATGTTTTTCACTTATCGATGGTTTTACCTAGACATCGGTCATTCGATGTTTTTCCCAACAAAAAGGAATTTTTCAATCAGGCTCTCTGTATTTTTATGTGAGACTTGGATACTCTTGAAGATTTACATAACTGTGGCCCTTGTCAAGGTTAGATACCTATTTATTTATCTCTTTCCTGTATAGGGCTACTTGTAATTTAAATATAAAGAAAATAATTAAAAATCTCAGTACTCTTTTTTTAAAAATATTTTATCACGACATTTTTCGGTCAATTACAAGAAAATGACATAATTGACCGAAACATGTGATAAAATATTTTTAAAAAAAGGGTACTGAGATTTTTAATTATTTTCTTATATTTATACCTATTTATAATTGAATAAGAGGTCGGATTTTCCGTTTCTTATTAAGAAAGAGTTTTTCTTATTACAAGTGCTTTCCACAACATACGTTTAATACCAATTATTAATCTAGCCCTGGAATAGAGGTACTCGTATTGTATGGAGTGCAGATAGCCATGAAAAAACACCTCTATTCATTCTCATTTCCTAAATAAAACTATCAAGTATTGAATAAATACGATTATGAGTAACAATTATTACTAAAATTGGCTTAGGATGAAATCCCAAGACAGAATCTTCGAGGATATCCCGAGAGGTTTCTGACTCAACTATTATTGGATTTTCTTTTTTATATTCGATTAAATATCAATCTCCATTGATAACGTAGAGTCTGATTACCTACAACTACAAACAATTTATTAACTCACAGTTTCGTTGCTGCCAATCAATAATATTCCTCTGTCCCTTTCTTTTACTTGTACATAAAAAAGGAAATTGATTTCACTATCTGAGTTACTCTAAGGATAAAATAGTCTTCCGTAAAACGTACGGCAACACGTCGATGTTTAAAACATCGATGTTTACTGTTCGATGTTTTTCACTTATCGATGTTCAGGAGAAAAACATCGATGTTCAAAACATCGATGTTTTGTCTTTCGATACCCATCCCTAATATAGGGCGAGGTGGAGCTATCCTTGGGTCTCCTCACCATTCAAAGCCATACGCTGATAATGATAATCATTATTGAGAGAAAAAATAAGGTAATACGTCAATATTAATACGTCAATCGGAGAGCTGTCGCGTCGTAGCGTCGAGGAATCGGTGAGTGTGAAAACGGCCAATGGATGACATTATGTTAATAAAATAATAATATTGGGTGACCTGGCTGGCTCTGGTCTGGCGTCAGAATTTTCAGGTCACAACTGATCAATTTCAGGGCCTCTGACATTAATTTTATTCTTTATTTATTCATTCATACAATAAGTACATCATCAAAATGATAGGGAGAGGAAAAATAAGGTAACCTTGTGCTGTTCCTCTCCCAAATTTCAAATATCATATATACAGTTCAATGATTATTTTCTTAGTCTATATTATGTAAATTCATCTATAATTTTGCTGTATTGTAAGCTATTGTATATAAGTGTATAAGCCAGTATATATTGTAATCTACATAAATAAAGTACTCAATCAATCAATCAATCAAATTTAGATAACACATGATACGATATAGGTTAAGTCTTGTAGTTCTTCAATTCACAAAATTTTCAGTTCTCAAATATTTTCACAAAGTATATTTTCAAATTGAGATGCTTCAAAACCAAACATAGAAGAATCACTTCACATTAAATCGTTAAAATATGGAATATTCACATATGAAAGAAATAATTTTGAAGAACCAAAAAAAAGAAAAGTAAATCCTTTGTTCTCATCATCATCTTCACTTAGGGGAATAGGTTTATTAACCTGTTCCGGTACCCATCTCTTTCTTGGCCTCCCTACATCTCTTTTTCCTGTAGGTGAATTCTTTGTTATTCATTCAAAAAAATAAATGAACAATCAAATATACATCCCAGATAGCAAATATGTTTTCCTACAGTTACGTTGAAAAGTGGCCATTGCTGCACTGATTACAGAAAGCAAAGAATCACTTTTCCGCTCTAGTGCGGGAAAAATTTTTCTGCACTCCAGATTTGCAACATGGCAACGCAAAATACTTAGTAGGTTATATGGAGCAACAGTGCAGCAAAATCAAAATGAAGTTGGTAACAGTGACTGCTGTGGCTGCTATAGTGAGCAGAGGTGCAACCAAGCACAACGCGCTAATTATTACTATTATATATTATAACCAACGACAACGAGGACTTTAGGATTTTAGGATTAAGGTTTTTATCAATAATAAAATTACACAGAAAAACATTTGATGCATTTCAGGCAATTTTACCCATAATTACCCACTTCTCATATTCAATGGTAACTGTAGGAAAAACTTAATGTGAAATACGTGCGCAAAGTTCCTCTGCTGCACTCAAGGAACCATTCCGCCCTCGCCTACGGCTCGGGCGTAAACGTTTCTTTCGGTGCAGCAAACTGTCACTTTGCGCACTAGTTGCACAAATAACTATTTCATTATGTGAATATTTCCTTTTCTAGTCATAATAATATGAAATATGTCTTCTATGCATCTAAATTTGAAAAATCTGGTGTGGCGCACTCACACAACTTTCCTTGATGTTATGAGAATTGATCACCAAACGCTGATGTTCACGCGCATCTCAAGTCTACTTATGAACAAAGATCTGAGCCAGCTGGTGTCAGGACAACAACGCTGGAGACATACGAGGTCTCTGCTATCTCTTCATAGTGAATCATTCAATAGAATCAACAGTTGCCAACACTTTGCAATTGAATGGTCACATTTTCTCGAATTTCGAGCTTATTTTCAATTATAGGTGAAAATGTTACTGAACATTAATTGTAGAGATTCTCATGCTCAATCTTTTCCACTCGGATTCTTTTGCTTAAATATTGTATCTGAAGCCTGATAATTGGGAATCTAAAATCAAACTTTGCATAGATGGGGCAGAGCTCCTGAAATTTCTACAGATATGGGACTTGTGACTGTAGATAGAGCTTATCAATGACTATTCAGGTCGCGACTATTTAATCGAAATCGTTGGAGACTCTTTTCAGAAAATCGCGAAAACCCCTGTTTTTGAAAACATTTTCTCCATTTTAGCCGCCATCTTGAATTGCATTTCATCGAAATTGTTCGTGTCGGATCCTCATATTGTAAGGACCTCAAGTTCCAAATTTCAAGTCTTTCCGTTAATTGAGAGATGAGATATCGTGTACACAGACGCACATACACATACACACACACACACACACACACACACACACACACACACACACACACACACACACACACACACACACACACACACACACACACACACACACACAGACCAATACCCAAAAAACACTTTTTTGGACTCAGGGGACCTTGAAACGTATAGAAATTTAGAAATTGGGGTACCTTAATTTTTTCGGAAAGCAATACTTTCCTTACCTATGGTAATAGGGCAAGGAAAGTAAAATCCACTATTTGAAAATAGTTGAGGACTGAAATTTTTTTGAATTGGAGAACAACAAGACTTAACCTATTTCGGACTGAGTGTAACCTTATCTGAATTTGGGAGAGGAATAGCACAAGGTTACCTTATTTTTCCTCTCCCTATCATTTCCATGATGTAATTATTGTATGAATCAATATAGAATAGAGGGTATCAACAAAGACTTTCTCCGAGTCTTGAATTCACGTTCACGTAAATCTGGCGGTCTTATTATTTTCCCGCTAAGCTACTCAATTATTTAGGCTGTACTCCGGGAGGATCACAAGATATAAGCCACGTATACAATGTGTATAAGAGGTAAGATGTAAGATGTATTGCAGCTCTTTTAGTAAAGTCTACGACGATCTTTTCATATGCAAATCCAGTGGATTGTATTTAAGAGGATGCAAACAAGTCGCTGTGTTTTCCCCTGCTATGACGACTCTGCTAGAAGAAAGCTCCTCACTAGATCCCCTATGACAGATGACTGACGTGGGGGTAAAAGTAGGGGTCTACTAAGCCCCCCTAGGTGGAAGGGGGGCCTGGGAGAAAGAGCAGATAGGGGAAGGAAGAAGATGAAGAGGTTTTTCTTCTTCATCCCCCTGTATTCGGAAGGAGCAGAGCCGAAGAACAGATAGCGAAAGGGAGACGAGAAGGGAAATATTCTTCTCCTTCTCCATCCCCCTGTATTCGGAAGGAGCAGAGCCGAAGAACAGATAGCGAAAGAAAGACGAGAAGAAAAAGATTCTTCTTCTTCATCTCTCTGTATTCGGAAGGAGCAGAGCCGAAGAACAGATAGGGAAGGAAGACGTGGAGATTATTGTTGGGCATCTCTGTTGCGGTTGTTCCTTTCTTTGGCTGACGCAGGGAGGGAGATTGATGAGGCTGGCTTAGTGCTTGCTACTCGCCCCGGATATATTGGCAAAGTTCTTTCCTGAGGAGCAGAATTCAACAGCTGCATTTGTTATACTGATAACGTATTGTAGCTAAGAGAGATCACGCACTACAGTTTTAGGCCATCTCTTTATCTTTCTCTTCCTCTCTCTGTCTCTCTATATTCATCACTTCCTTTCTCTCACTCTGTCGTCTTTCTCCCGTTTCCCACATCATTCTTCTCCCAATCATATTCAATGAACCCAATCCTATTCATTTTTTCAACTCATTACATAGTTTGACCATGTTTTCTCTCACTCTCTCTCACTCTCTCTCTATCTTTCTCTCTTTCTCCCAGGCCTCGTTCTCTTTAGGCCCTTTTTTCATTTCTCTCCTAATCCTATTCAATGAACTCAATCCCATCTATTCTTTCAACTCATTACATAGTTTAACCACGTTCTCTTTTTCACTTTTTTACTCTCTCTCTCCGTATTCCTCTCTCTCTCTCTCTCTCTCTCTCTCTCTCTCTCTCTCTCTCTCTCTTTATCTGTCATTGTTCTCTCTAGGCATTTACTCCCGTTTTCGTCATAATTTTTCCTCCAAACCTATTCAATGAACTAAATCCTATCTATTCTTTCAGCTCATTGGACTACATAGTTTAACCACATCTAACTGGCGTTTATATTTATTTGAAATGAATTATTCAGTCATTATTTCCAATTACCTTGCACACATAACTTTTATAGTGAAGTCCACGTTATAATGGCAGTGGGGAAAGATAGGAGGATAGCGTTGCCGATCCTCTGCCTTGCCACTGCCTTCTATAGAGGATAGCTGATACCTCTATATTTGATGTTATATTAACGGTTCATGAGTGTTTAATACAGTTGGTTATGAAATATAATTCGTCCAGGAATTATATTTCGAAATGAATTTGTCATACATTTTCATGATAAAGAATCTAAATTTGAGAATTCACTTTGTGGAAATAATTAAGAACTGAAAATTTTGTTAGGTGAACAACTACAAGACTTAACCTATTACGGACTATGTGTAACCTTATCTTAATTTGGGAGAGGAATAGCATAAGGTTACCAAATTTTTTTCCTCCACCTACTGTAAAAGTACTTACTTTACTCCCTGAAACATGATACCAAAGTGTCACTTTTTCGCTCTCGGTACTAAAAAACAGAAAAACTCCCTAGGGAGTAAAAGTGACTCCATTTAAATAACATGGGAAGCATCTCTATTTTAAAAACGTACATTTGGAATAGGTCAGAAGGTCTGAGCTCAGATGAGGAAGCATATAGAGTAGTCATTAAACCAACTAAATTCAATACCTCAACCAGACATTTGATCGATATATAAAATTTATGTTTGTATGCTGAAATTATTATTACAAACTTCATATCACTATACTAGAAAATATTTATATTTTTTTTCTTTTAATCCATGTTATTCAAAATACCAGCCAACGAATATTACTTATTAACTAATCAAATTTGAAACGGGAACTTCATCATAGCTGTAGTTCTGGCTGTCATTGTTGTTACAACTTTAGCCGACAGATAGTACTGTCGGAGGAGAACTGTGATTACAAGCCAGCTGTTTCTGTTTACTTTTTAGATTATGTTGTAACACATTGTTTGATCACATACGTTTTAAAACTTATTTTATTTGCAGTTTTTATAAAAAGGTAGGTGGAGGAAAAATGTTGTGTATATCACGAGTGAAAAATGTTTTTTCTCCATCAGGAAAATTGTTGCCCTCGGCTTCGCCTCGGGCTTCAAACTTTTCCCTCAGGGAGAAAAAACAGCACTTTTCACTCTAGATATACAAATAACTATTCTCTCCCTATCATTTCAATGATATACTTATCGTATTAATCAATAAATAAATAAATAGAAATATGAATCATTGAGGTTGAATATTTCTAGAAATTGTCAATGTATGCTGCACACGTCAGTATGGAAATAAAAATGAATACATGTAAATATAATACCATAGTAACTCCAAGAACTTAAATAGAATTGAAGCTAGAATGAATTTTCAGCACGCTTTCCAGTCAAATCAGCCACTTTTTCATCGACTAAAGAATGTGTCACAAAAGTTGAGAACTTCAAATTATATAATTCGAACAGCTCAGAATTCGAACAGTTTCCCATTCGAGCAAGTCAGAGTTCACTTTTGACAGCGGCGCTATCCTATAGTGAGGTCCACGTTATAATGGCAGTAAGAAAGATGGGAGAGCAGCGTTGCCAATTCTCTGCCTTCTATGGAGGATAGCTGATACCGGTATATCTGGCATAATATTGACTGATTATTCTTTTAAAAAATAATCAATTATAATTTTTTGGTATGAAATAGGAAGGCTATCTACTGATTCTCTGCCTTGTCAAGGCTTTCTATAGCCTACACCGATATATCTCATGTAATATCAACTGATAATTTTTGTCAAAAACAGTCGATTTTTTCTTATTCAACAAGAAAAAATATTTTTCCAATGATGTAATATTAATTTTCATGATTACGTCGTATGTATATTTCTTCGATTGATCATATTTCTACCTCGTTAAAAACCGATCTGGCAATGTTTCGGAGCTAGTAAAGGATAGCGCTATCTGCTTTGTCGAATGATAGACAATGATAGCAACACCAATGTTGATCGAATACTGCCATTATAACGTGGACCCCACTATAGGAAATAGTTCGACATTTCGAAGTGTTGATGGGAGTCTAATAAACGAACGGGCAAGTTGTTAAGAAGGTGAACAAAGATTCCTCATTCAGTGCAGAAAGTTTGCGACGTTGAGAGCAAAATCAATTTAATTAATTAAAGAAAATTAATTAACATTCCAGAACTTGCTTTTCCTCCGCTCCGCTCTCGGTTGCCAATCGCTTGATCCATTCAGCTACTTGCATCGGGAAATGCAACTTACTGATTTTCCTCTTTTTCTCAAAGATTTTCTTCCATTTTCCTTCTTACAACCGCAGCGCATTATCTTCTGTTCTAGTTTTTCTTCACTCAACTCCTAGTTCATTTCCGTATCCTCTTCTTATTCTTGATCTTCTTCTCGTCTCTGTCCCTTCTTCCTCATTTTTCTTTTTTTCTTCTTCTATCTTAATCTCTCCCATATTCTCTCATTTCCATATTATTCTCCTTCCTACTCTCTCCTCCCTCATCATATCCTTCCCTTCATTTGTCGTTGTAGTTCTTGTTTTTCTTCTTCTTCTCCTTCTTCTGTTTGCTCTCCTCCTCATTTTTTTCTTCACCTCTTCTTATAATTTCCTTCTTTGCTTCTTCCCTCTTCAGTATTTTTCTAATTCTTTCATCTATTCTGCCTTCTTCATCTTCTTATTTTTCTTCTCAGCCTTCTCCCTCTCTCTCACTCTTTCTTCTTCCTCTTATTCTTCTTATTCATCTCCTTCCTCTTCTTCTTCTCCTCCTCCTCCTCCTCCTCCTCTCCCTCCTCTTCATCCTTCTCCTACTCCTTCTTCTCTCAAAGAAGAACAATGGAAAAGAGTTATAATTCAGAGTTGAAAGATTTGTAGTGTAGAATCACGTGTTTCGAATGATCTAAGAGGAATAAATTGCCCAAATCAACCCCCAATCCCTTCCATTTCATCCCATCATTTCATGTACAATACAGTATTATATTTAAAAATTTCCTCCCAGTAATGCCGGTATCAGCTATCCTCTATAGAAGGCAGTGGCAAGGCGGAGAATCGGCAACGATGTTCTCGCATCTTTCTTCACTGCCGTTATAACGTGAACCTCACTATAAAAAATATCAATATTAGGTTTGGTTGATTACAGATGGAATTAAATAGAGAATGCATTTATTCAAATGCTAGTTAATATATAATAATTATTTAACGAGAATCCTAAATAAATGCTGTAAATCACCCCGAAGACTTCTGCTACTACAGACATTGACAACAGGGTTAACAGCTAGATGGAAATTCGATGAGAACTACTATCCAAAAATTAGTTGCCAGCCCTGGAATCGAACCCGATACCTCCCAATTGCTAGTCAGGAATGCTTACCCTTATACCAAACTGACAATCTTTGACCGCTGCTATCCAGAGATTATCAGTTTGGTATAAGGGTAAGCATTCCTGACTAGCAATTTGGAGGTATCGGGTTCGATTCCAGGGCTGGCAACTAATTTTTGGATAATAATAATAATAATAATAATATAATATATTTCTAGATCCATAGGCATATTGATGCATAAGATCACGTCAAAAATTGAGATGTTTTATTGTTTTTTAAAATTTAGAATTCATTTCTATGTTTGGTTCCGACATCTGCAGAAACTCATCGACCTCATAAAAAGGATTACTGCATAGCCACCCATACATTACACATTTGAACTCTCTGAGGCTTAAGTTCCTGACCTTGAGGGGTAATTTATTGAAGAGTCGTATACTCATAATCAAATGACTGGATCTCAGTTTTTCAAGTCGAACAAAGGGAACGTCAATGTCATGTCTACGTCTGGTATTGAGTCCATGTATGTTGATTCTGTGCTGATGTTTATGCTTCCCTTTATACGCGTGAACTAGGCTATTGTAGATGTAGAGATTTACAACTGTCAGAATTCTAAGCTCAAGAAAAAGTGGCTTACAGTGGGCAATTCTTCCAGCTCCACTCATAATTCTTATTGCTCTCTTTTGCATTATCAGCACCTCTCCAGTCTTGGTTGCATTGCCCCAGAACATTAAACCATAACTCATAACTGACTGGAACAGTGCAAAATATGTGGATTTTACATATTCAAATGGTACACAGCACATTAAACGCGACAACAGAAAGTTGACTCGAGACAGCCTATCCAGAACTGCATCAATATGAGGAGCCCATGATAAATCCCTATCCACAATCAGACCCAGAAACTTGGCCTTATTGGTCACCAAGGAGTCTCCACTGTACGGTCTTAAACTGAAGACAACCATCTGAGTCTTGGATTGGTTCAAAAGAAAGCCATTTGCTGAGAACCAGTCTGAAGCCTGTTTTGTTGAATTTCTAGCTCTCTCACCAACAGCCAACACATCAGAATCTGAATCAATCAGAGTTGTGTCATCTGCATATATGTAAGTGTTGCTGTCTACATTATTGGGTAGGTCATTTATGGCTATCAGAAATAGCAGGGGTCCCATTATGGAGCCCTGAGGCACTCCACATTCAACATTCACCACAGGGGACCATCTACCATCAACTTCAACAGTCTGTTTTCTGTTACTAAGGTAGGAGCCAATGAAATTTAGAACTGAACCCTCAACACCATAGAAATTAAGTTTTTCAATTAATATTTTGTGATCAACACAGTCGAATGCACGACTTAGGTCACAGAAGGTTCCCCATGCAAACTCCCTTCTCTCAAATGCATTGAGTATGTCAGTTACTAGTGCGTCAATGGCTTCAACTGTGGACCTTCCCTTCCGAAAACCATATTGAGAGCGCGTGAAGATACCAGAGCTTTCAAAAAATGAACTCAACTGCTCTGCCACCAAACTCTCAATCACTTTAGCCAGAACAGGGATAAGCGATATAGGTCGATAGTCTGCTGGATCTTTTCTATTCCCCTTCTTGAAAATTGGACACACACGGGCAATCTTGAGAAAATCAGGAAAAACACCATCTCTTAAACAGGCATTAATGCATAAAGCCAAAGGCTCTGCAACCAAATCACTGATTTCTTTCATTAGAGAGTTAGAGAAACCATACAAATCCCCAGATCTTGAGGGTTTAAGATTCTTAATCACTCTGCACACATCATCACGTGTGATAAGCCTCCAATGAAAATTTTTAGCAGAGACAGGACAGCTCCTCAGCAACTCCTGAAATGGGATGGAATTCTGCTTTATCCCCTTTCTTATATCCTCAATATATTTACTAAAAAACTGTGCAAAAGTATCAGGCTGAATTGGGGTAATGCTTTGTTTACTTTTCCCAGGCCTCATTTTATTTATAATTGTCCAAGCTGCTTTACACTTATTAGATGAGCTATCAATGACCCGGCCATTGTGGTTCAATTTTTCCATTCTTATTGTCTCCTTGTACCTCCCTCTCAATATTTTATACTCGGACTTTGCAAAATCAGTCCCCAACACTTTATAAGAATCATAGGCTGCCATCACCTTTAAACGCAGTGCAGCTAACTCCCTACTAAACCAAGGTTTGTTCAGATTCTTTGTCTTACAACTGATTGTACCCTTTTTTGTATACTTTTTTGGGCATGCTAAATCAAAATGGTACATCAAAGTATTAAAAAATGTTTGAAAAGCTGCAGCCGCTGGAGAGCAAGGAGCGGAGCCAACATCACAGTCCAACAAACTCAACTCCAAACTCCAGTCAATGCGAGATAAACAGCATTTGAAATGTTCAATATTCTCTGCTGAAAGAGATCTGAAAGCTTTCACTGAACTGTCCACATCGTGACTGACATCAGATCCATCCAATACATCTCTCAACTCAAATTTTACCGCATCATGATCCGAAAAAATGCAAGGAAGAACCCTGGATTTAACATCACTGAAATCAGCATTAGAGAAGACATTATCAAGACAAGCCAGATTACGAGTGGGTTTAAAGTTACAACAGTAGAAATCAAATTGTCGAAGTAAGTTGATGAAATCTCTAGTAGTCTTTTGATCCCTCAGGATGTCGAAGTGGGCATTCAAGTCACCTCCAAGGACAATCCTATACTTACACCACTTATTAAGATAGCAAAGAATCTCTTCCAACTTTTCCAAAAACAAATTAGGGTTACCATCAGGAGTATGGTACAGAGAGACAATAATAAGTTTATGGGACTGCACTCGCACTGCACATGCCTCCATGTGCCTCTCAACACAGAATTGAGAAAGGTCAACTGATTGAAAAACTATATGATCAGCACATAAAATCAAAGTACCCCCATGGGCTCTTTCCTCTCTAGCATAGAATGCTGCCAATTTAAAACCGGAAATAATACACTGATCTTTGGCAGATTTATCAAGCCAGTGCTCAGACACACAGACAAAGTCAAAACAATCACTTCTCACACAAAAATCCTCCAGCAGATCATATTTATTGGAGACTCCCTGTATATTCAGGAACAAGAAAGCTATCCACTGCCCCTTCTCAATAGACTCATCACACCCCTTCACTCCATCACATGTCAGACTATTCCCAAACGCTGAGTGCTCACCTCCAAAAAATCGCCTGCATCACAGATGGAAGCCTCTCCACATGAAAATGACTGAGATCGATCAAGTTGCACTCCACGATCCATGCAGGAAACCTTAGACAACTCAGAATGTGGCTGCAATAGATCAATGTCAGCAGGAGTAACAGAATAACTGTTGATGATACCAAACAACTCTTCAACTAACCTTAATTTCCCTTTTTTATTCAGATGCAAACCATGAACAGTATGTAGTAGTTCTCATCGAATTTCCATCTAGCTGTTAACCCTGTTGTCAATGTCTGCAGTAGCAGAAGTCTTCGGGATGATTAGCAGCATTTATTTGGGATTTTCGTTAAATAATAATTATAGTTTTAGTTGAATTTATGCTGATATTACAAAATAAAAAATAAATTTTCAAATCAGGGGGTTAGATAGGCAACCCGCATTGCATATCCTTGTTTTCCAGCTGTCAGTTTTCCTCATTGAATGCAATGTTTGGTTTACGTAGATTCAATGCTGTCTCGTTTAATTGAAACGTATCATATCAATTCGTACGCCTGGTGCAAGCTATGCAACCCGCATTACACAAATCCTAAATTTTTTTCTGAAATAAATTCCTAGGCCTGGTTGAAAATCCGGTTGAAATTAAAATTATGACTAATTCCACAAGAACCAATCAGAGAAGAATAAGAATAAGAATAAGAAGAAGAATAAGAATAAGAAGAAGAAGAAGAAGAAGAAGAAGAAGAAGAAGAAGAAGAAGAGAAGAAGAAGAAGAAGAAGAAGAAGAAGAAGAAGAGAAGAAGAAGAAGAAGAAGAATAAGAATAAGAAGAAGAAGAAGAAGAAGAAGAAGAAGAAGAAGAAGAAGAAGAAGAAGAAGAAGAAGAAGAAGAAGAAGAAGAAGAAGAAGAAGACGACAACGACGAGGGAAGAAAAAGATTGTGAGAAAGAAGAAGAGATTGGTGTGAATAAATCGAATAATTGAATGGCGGCCCCTCGCCTGTTGGTACAAGAGATGGAGAGGGAGGTAAAAATTTCCAATGGAGGAATTTTGATTCGCCCAGTCTGGCCTGCCTGCCTGCCTCAGGGTGCAACAGTTTCCATTCCTTCCTGGCCATTACTACTTTCTTATTACTCAACGTCTTCGCCTACTCCTTCTTCTTTTTCTTCTTCCTCTTTTTCTCCTTTCTCTTCTTCTTCTTCTTCTTCTTCTTCTTATTCTTCTTATTCTTCTTCTTCTTCTTCTTCTTCTTCTTCTTCTTCTTCTTCTTCTTATTCTTATTCTTCTTCCTCTCCTACTACTCTCCTCACAATCCACTTTTGTCGTCATCTTCTTCTTTTTCTCCTTCATCTTCTTCTCCCTTTTCTACTCCTCCTTCTTCTCCTACACCCTCTTCTTTCGCTTCTCCCTCATTCCACCTTCATCTCCATCTTCTTCTTCTCCCTTTTCTCCTTCGTATGTTTCCTATTCTTCTTCTCCTTCTTCCATGTCTTGTTTTCCTCCTCACTCACTCTTTGGCCTCCTTCATCTTCTGTCTTTGTGCTTATCGTTTCCTTTTCCTCCCTACACCTTTTCTTCTGTACTCTTCGTCTTCTGTCCCTCACTCTCCTGCCTTCTCAATCTCTTCCTCTCCTCGTTCTACTCAAGCCTTTCCTGTTTTTGTTCTATTGGTCATCTTTTTCTCAATTCTCACTCTTTCTTCTTCCTCTGCAGTCTTATATTTTCAGCTCTCTGTTACCGCTCTTCCACTCTTTTTCCTTTTTTGTCTTCTTTCAATAATATTTTCTTCCTCTCCTTCCTCTCCTTTCTTTGTCTCATTGTCCTTTCTTCCACACTTTTCCCTCTTCCTCCCACATCCTTTACCGCTCCTCCAGTATTCTCCCTCATCTCCTTCTAATGTAATCCTCTCATTGTCACTCTCCTTCCTACAGTTCTCCCCTTTCTCTTTTCTTCTCTCATCTCTTCTCCCAACTTCTTCTTTCTCTTCTTCACCCTCTTGTTTCGCTTCTTCCTCATTTCATTCCCATCTCAATCTTCTTCTTCTTCCCCTTCTTCATCTTCTTCATCTTCTCCTGGCTTCTTCTTTTCCTTCTTCTTCTTATTCTTCTTCCTCTTTTGCTCCTCCTTCTCCTGTTTCTACTGCCTCCTTCTTCCTCTTCTTTCTTACTTCCTCTTATTCTTCTTCTTGTTTTGCTCCTCCTCTTCCTGTTTCTACTGCTTTCTTCTTCCTCTTCTTTCTTACTTCTTCTTCTTCTCCTCCTCCTTTCTCTCCTTTTTCTTCTTCTTCTCCTTCTTCTCATTCTCTTCCCTATACTTCTTCATCTAATCTTCTTCTTCTACTTCTTCTCCTTCTTTTCCTTCTCCTTCTTCTCATTCTCTTCCCTATACTTCTTCATCTAATCTTCTTCTTCTACTTCTTCTCCTTCTTTTCCTTCTCCTTCTTCTCATTCTTTTCCCTATACTTCTTCATCTCATCTTCCTCTTCTACTTCCTCTCTTCGCCTCTTCCTTCATTCCCTTCTCCTTCTCCTTCTCCTCCTTCATTCTCTTCTCCTTCTCCTCCCTCATTCCCTTCTTCCTCTAATTTTTATTCTGTTTTTGGAGGGAGAGAGACCTCCACTCTGTTATTATCTTTCCCTCTTCGTCCCCCTCCCCGAAAGCAATCCGCTTCCACCCGAAGCATTGGCAAAAGAAAATTAATTTTCGATCTTCGACCAGACTTTCCAGAGTTGAGTAAGAACGCAGGCGAAAATTTTCAATTTTTGAATATTAGTTGGAGCCTTCTTCATGATACCGTAATGGCGGCTGGTGACATTCAGATTAAAAGCTAGTTAATAGTTTTGAAAAGGAGCTACCTACGCTTCTAACTGAATTAACAAACTTCAATTAATTTTCTTTAACGTAAATCAATATTTAGGGCACGTTGAAAAGAACCAATTAACGTCAGTTAAAAGCGTGGGTAGCTCTTTTCAAAATGATCAACTATAGTGAGGCCCACGTTATAATTCACTGAAGAATTAAATCCTTAGTTTAAATAACGAAATTAACGTTTTGGTAGAGAGTTAGTGGGGAGGATATTTTTAATATTCTTTCCGAAGAATGGACATTGATATGTCCAAAGCTACGCCAATTCATGTAGATGCATAACTATATGATTATTATCTATAGTTATTATATTACAAATTGCTTTTTCATATCATATACAATTCAATAATTATTTTCTTAGTCTATATTATGTAAATTCATCTATAATTTTGCTGTATTGTAAGCTATTGTATATAAGTGTATAAGCCAGTATATATTGTAATCTACATAAATAAAGTACTCAATCAATCAATCAAGAATGGCCCATATGAATAAAACCAGAGCAAATGCTCATGAGCAAGAGCATGGAGCATATAAGGTTTTGCTCATGAGCAAAAGGTAGAAGCAAAAGCATTTGCTCATTTTTATATGAATAAGCTTTACCTTATACTCTTACCTTATGCTCCTGAACTCTGGAGCAAATGCTCACGTATTTTAAAGATTTTTCATCAGCTGATTCGCTTTTGTAGCCTTACTTTGTTTTTATAGCTCACGGAAGCGCTAAATATGCAAGTAGAGTGCACCGCTTGTGTTTGCGTCGTCTGCTCTGTTTTCTATTCATGAATAGAGTTTTAGGTTAGTTGAGTTTAGAATTTTGAAATAATAGCGTGAAAAAATGTCATCTTTATAATAATCTTCAGCATATTCTCATAATATCAATAGCCTTCTTATAATCGTCTACACTCTCATCTTAGAAAATTATTTTCTTAGTCTATATTATGTAAATTCATCTATAATTTTGCTGTGTGGTAAGCTATTGTATATAAGTGTATAAGCCAGTATATATTGTAATCTACATAAATAAAGTAATCAATCAATCAATCAATCTTCTTAAATGCCTATTTTCTATTTTGTGATGGCTATCTTGATATCAGGTATATCTTTTGTATTTATTTTTTTGTAGGAATAATGGTGATATGTATAATGGTTGAATCTGAAAAGAGTTTTATAGTTCTCAACTATTGGTTGTGATCGTATCTGGTATAGTTTCCTCTTCCTCATACGAATTAGTTGAGCCATTTTACTATGAGCAAAAGGTGATAAGCTGTTCTATAGTGAGGTCCACATTTTAATGGCAGTGATGAAAGATAGGAGAAAAGCGATGCCGATTCTCTGCATTAATTAATTATATTTCTTCACTGTCAAAAACATAATCGGCATCGATGTGGACCTAGAAAAGGAAGGCTTTGTCGAATGATAGACAAGGATAGCAAAACCAAAGTTGAACAAATACTGTCATTATAACGTGGACCTCACTATAGACTAGACTCACTTTTTTTGAAGCATTTGCTTCAAAAGTTGAGCAAATGCTCTAGTTTATTCATACAATTTTGAGCGAAAGCTTTTACTTTTGAGCAAATGCTCAAACTATTTTTTTGATGAGCATGAGCAAAAGGTTTCGCTCACGTTTATTCATAGAAAATGAAGCAAAGCTCCATATTTTAGGAATATAAGCAAATGCTCAACTTTATCCATATGGCCCATTGTGTCACAAAAGCTAAGAACGTCAAGTTATATTATTCGAACAGCTCGGAATTTGAACAGATTTCCGTTCGAGCAAATCAGCATTCACTTTTTACAGCGGTTCTATCCTATAGTGAGTTCCATACTTTATTATAGCAGTGAGGAAGATAGGGGAACATCGTTGTCAATTCTCTATCTTTCCTCGATAAAGGATGTTTTCCCAATACTAACGTAAACCTCACTATGGAGATCTATTTCTTGAAAACTCTCTGAGCTGGTTTCGGAGCTCGGGATTCAGCTGAGTTCTAGACTTTAAACACGGCGTTCCTGCTATTGGATAATATTATCATAGAGAAACAATAACGTAAGTAGATATCCCATGGTATAGGGAATTTATGTCGTAACTTTTTCTGTTATCTCAAGCCGATTACTGTCGATTATTGTCAATTTTTACTGTTTTGTTGGGGTGATAGTGTGTGAACGGCACAATTTGAGAGACACAGCTGCATAGGAAAGAACTACGTGAACTATCGGCTTGGGATAACAGTAAAAGTTGCGACATAAACGCCCTATACCATGGGATATCTACTTATGCAATCGTTTCCCTATGATATTATTCCGTTAATCAAGAGAATAATATGTTCTTCATTGACTAAATAATGAATTTTCGCCACACTGCACAGAAAGCAGCTGTTTTCCAGTCCCCACGTAGATCTGAAAGACATTGTTTTAGACGACTCTCGTCAGACGTCAGAACAGGTTTTTCTTTCCGGCCTAGGCCGAAAAGAGTACCCTTTCCAGCCGCTAACATGGAACTAAAAAAGGTGATCAAAAAACAGCTAATCAAAAAACTTCTCGTTATTTGTGTTCATTATTCAATAATTAAAACATTTATAGACTAATAATATCATGTTATTGTCATTTGAAAGAATAAAAGAGTATAAACTCAACCTCCCACATAATTGAACATCATCTTTTAGGTTATTTAGACAAATCAGAATAAAAATAAAAATACTTGGACAATTTCCTGATATTGAGATTACCTCAGTTTGGCTAGAGCTATCACCTTCCACTTCTGCTTTCGGAAGTGCTTAGTAAACAACTATTCTCATATATATATATTGTTTATTTTTGTGTGTGGCGAAAAATAGCGTTCGCACCACCGGAAAAAATCTTTTTCCGGCTCTCAATCTCTTCTTCCCCTCGGCCTACGGCCTCGGACTTGAAAACCGATTTCGAGCCGGGAATATCTCATTTTCTGCTTTGAGTGCGAAATATACTATTCCACGATTGAGATAACATATGTTGTTGATCAATTATATATATTTCTACATTGTTGAGGAACGATTAGGTAAACTTTTTGGAGCTAGAAAAGGATAGCCATAGCTGCTTAGTCGAATGATAGACAAGGTTACCACTGTTCATCGAATACTGCTATTATAAACGTAGACCTCACTATATACGAAAGATTGAGCGGAAAAGTAGCAAGAAAACCTTTTAAAAGTGAGGTGAAAGTAGGAAGAAGTGGGCGTTAATGTGGAAAACGAAAGAATTCATGATAGAAGAGGGTTAATTAGTTTGGCAGGGTGGTGTGGAAGAATCAGAGTTTCCTCACAGTTTGTTCAAGCTTGCAAGGCGTTCGTCTATTGGCCGTCACTGGCGCTGGCCACTTCGCTAGAAGCAGGAAGCTCAGTTTGATACGCTCCTTCTCGATTTTCCTCAGTGTTTTGTAACATTTTAATGAATAAGCCAACAAAAACATAATCAATTCAATATGATCATCGAATAGGTCGATCAAATAAAAGCTAGCAATTGTTAGTTCTCCGTAATTTTCAAGCAAATGCTTGTAATCGAGTAGGCTGCATAATCTTATTTGTATAGCTTGATCTAACTAGTAGTACTGTGAACAGTAGACCTCGCGCAGTTATAAACCAGAACCTCCTCAATACTGTCCATCAGAGTGAATCATGTCTGTATGTCGTGTCGGCGTGATATCGGTGTGAAAACGGCTAATGGCTGTTGGGGTTGGTGTATCAGAAATGCTAACATCAAATGCTAATCTCGAGAGGTCGAGAGACGATACTATGTTATTACTTTCCTTGCCCTATACCATAGGTAAGGAAAGTATTGCTATCCGAAAAAAATTAAGGTACCCAAATTTCTAAATTTCTATACGTTTCAAGGTCCCCTGAGTCCAAAAAAGTAGTTTTTGGGTATTGGTCTGTATGTGTGTGTGTGTGTATGAGTGTATGTGCGTCTGTGTACACGATATCTCATCTCCCAATAAACTGAATGACTTGAAATTGGGAACTTAAGGTCCTTTCACTATAAGTATCCGACACGAACAATTTCGATAAAATTCAATTCAAGATGGCGGCTAAAATGGCGAAAATGTTGTCAAAAACAGGGTTTTTCGCGATTTTCACAAAAACGGCTCCAACGATTTTGATCAAATTCATAACTAAAAAAGTCACCGATAAGCTCTATCGACTGCCACAAGTCCCATAACTGTAAAAATTTCAGGAGCACCGCCCCATCTATGCAAAGTTCGATTTTAGATTCCCAATTATCAGGCTTCAGATACAATTCAAACATAAAAGTTCAAGTGGAAAAGATTCAGCATGAAAATCTCTACAATATATGTTCAGTAACATTTTCACCTAAAATTGAAAATAAGCTCGAAATGCGAGAAAATAAGATTATTCAATTGTAAACTGTTGGCAACTGTTGATTCTATCAAATCATTCACTATGAAGAGATAGCAGACTTAGTGTGTCTGCAGCGCTATCGTCCTGTCACCAGCTGTCTCAGATCTCAGAATAGTAGATTTGATACGCGCGGGAACACTAGCGTCAGTTGATCAATTTTCATAACGGCAAGGAAAGTGTTGTGTGAGTGCGCCACACCAGATTTTTTTAGTTATTAATTGCATGCGTTATTGCATGGAACCAATAGTGTATAAAATTGCATGCAATGAATCATACAATTAATAGTCCACTCGACAGCTGATTTATGATCAATAATTCTATAGTCTGATTCTCATGGTGATTTTTGCGTTAGAAGGAGACTCCTTTTCCTTTTGTATTATCCTTAAAATGCGAAGTTTCAAAAAACCTTATATATACGTCGACCCGAAATTCAAAAAGGAATATACATGTCGCATTTCATGAAAATCTATTGTCGCGTTCCACTGTAAATGCGGACCATAAATATAAACATATGAATATAAGAACATGAAAATATGAAAACATATGAGCATCAAGAGAAATGCAAAACCGTCGACTTGAAACTTAGACCTCACTCCGCTCGGTCAATGACCTGTTGCTAGCTTGTAATATCATAATGTGAATCAATAGACAGATTCCAATATCAGTACACTCAATCATCAGCGAGTTCTCCAGCTTAGGCGTTGTCTAATTTATCCATGTTTAAATTTGATAAATCAGGAGTTACAGTCCATAGGTGTAACCCGGCATTTATCCCTGTAACTGGTGCCACCTACCGGCAGAATTGAGAGCTACACTAGTAGGAGGGACAATCCACCAATAAGAAGCGAGTATGGCGAGCTTAGAGGCGTGGCTTGCTGTCATTGGTTCGTCTTTTTTACTCTATGATTTCGACATTCTCCCTCAATCAAACTGTCTCCTTCTCACCCACTCACTCTCTTTCTAGTAGAATTTCAATAGATGTTTTAGAGTAATTTTGGGCGGAAAATGGATCAATAACCATTGGACACCTATGAAATAACAACAATACAAGCTGTGGATTTCAAAATCAGTACGATAGTTCATAAGTGAGTTATCACCAGTTTATATTATAATCTCTTCATTTTACTGAGCCTTGCAGAAATCCAATTATAATTGACCGAACGTAGTGAGGTCTACGTTTCGACTAGGATTTTCGTTTGTCTGTCTGTATGTAACGTGATTACGGCCAAACGCGATTATAGAATTGGCAAGAGATTTGGCAGGAATATTCTCCTTTTTCAACTGGGCGTCGATGTATACACAAGGTTTTTTTGAAATTTTGAGGATAATATGAAAAGAGAAGGAATTCCTCCATACTCTGATATCACTATATATATATATATATATATCATTCACTCTGAAGATAGGATCAATCAGACTATGTTTCTGGGTGCGAGGGAGTGAGGTGAAACACATCTATTCCAATTTCCATCGGACTTTTTTCGTGCGGTTGACTATAATAGTTTTTATTATCTCTGTTGTCGTTTTGGACACTGTTTTCTATGTATCTTTGTATATAATTATCCAGTTTATATCTCTCCATTTCAGTCAACATGAAAATGTGACCGATGTGGTCACGAAACCTTGGTCGTGTACTGTGTAGAATTTGAAAGGAAAATTTAAAAATTTATAAAAATTTATAAATTTTACTGTGTAGAATTTGAACAGTGTAGAATTTGACAACAGATTTGTGTTTCTATTGAATCTCTCCATTGCATTTATATTTATTCTTCCGAGCCTTGCAGGAATTCGTTCAAGGTCTTGCAACAGTTTCCGAGGAGCTTCCTCTCTCTAAGCATCAAAAGGAGTTTCTCAGTTGAGACGGGCGTTAGTTGCTTTCGGTGAGCGAGCGAAACGCTGTCTCCGCGTCGCGTGGCGTTTTTCACACGTCGAGGATTCTCTCACGCCGATACAAACCCTACCCAATCCAATAAACGGTAAACAAAAAACAAATCAAAATGAAAATATAAATCATTACATTGCCATCTATCAAATCGTACTCATTAGTTGTTTAGTTTTAAGTTCATAACTTAGAGGATAAGACGTAAATGTAGTCAATATCAGATTAAAGTGAGGTCCACGTTATAATGGCAGTGGAGAAAGATAGGAGAAGAACGTTGCCGATCCTCTGTCTTGTGGTTATACAGGTTATACAAGCTGATACAGGTTTATTGACTGTTTTTTTTCTTTAGGGCTATTTTTATTAGTTAAATTAGTTATTAAAAGGTTAGTTTATAAGTAAAGAAGGATATAGGATCACATAGATGCAGAGTTGACATCCACAGCCATAATACACGAAATAAGACAAAAATAGATGTACCTTACACAAGACTGAAAAAAGTATTAACTAGTCCTAATCATGTATCCTTGAAACTTTTTAATATTCTGCCAGACTCAGCCAGAAACTTGCCTTTAACAGTATTCCGACAAAAACTTGAAAACCTTCTCTTACAGTTCCCACTATACTCGCTTTCTGATTTCCTCCAGCTGCCAGTAGAGGATCATTTTTTTGGAAACCATACGTGATAGTACTCTGTAGTCTTTTATATTTTTATGTGCTTATATTTAAATGATGCATTATGTACGTTGGATTGTTTTATTCTTGATATTATTGTTTATTGACATCTATGGAGGAAACCTTAAATGGAGGTTTCCAATAGCATTGTTTGTGTCCTGAATGGAATGAAACTTCTATTCTATTATTCTGCTATTTTTTTATGATGTATTTATAATGTATATTTTGACGTTTCCGATAGCATTGTTTGTATGCACTAAAGAAATAAAAATCATTCTTATTCTTATTCTTATTCTTATTCTTTAATATAAATAAAAATATAAATTTTAGAACGGCACTAATGTCCGAAAAATGAGACAAAATAATTTGAAAGGGTACTGAGATCTATATTTTTATTTAGGTTTATTGATGTAATATCAACTGTTCATTCTTGTTTAAAATAATCAATATTATATTCAATTAAGCAAGAAATTATATTTTTCAATAACTAATTATGAATTACCATAATCAAAATGAAATATTTTGCTAGTTAATTATCATTTCTAACTTGTTAAAAGACGATCTGGCAACTGATCAAACGAGAAAGAGATAGCGATATCCGCTTTGTTGAATGATAGACAAGGATAGCAAAACCATTGCTAATCAAACACTGCCATTATAACGTGGACCTCACTATAATGATATTGGCAACATCATCGTCTTATCCTTTCAGTTATGGAGAAATATCATAAATTCTCTAAGCATAAAATTGGATTATCATGTTTATAACCTTCAAACACTAAAGTAGAGTTGAAAAATCATGCATGAGCATGAATTATATTAATATCATGTAGTTCTTGACCTTCATGAGAAATATTAATGATTGATAAATGAAGAGCTTTGAACATTGTTCTTGTCTATAATCTATACTATAATATAGAAAAGAGATGGCTTATACACGTATGGTATAGGAAATTCTTGAATGACGCACCATCACGTTTGAACTACTCGACTGATTGACTTGAAATTTTGCATATGGATTCTTAATTCACCAAGGATGATTTTCATTTAATTTATTAATTCATTCATATAAATTAGGTCTATTTTAAATCCTACAAGATATCAGTAGGTCTAGTTCTCTATTTCAAGTTTCTAATTAGACCCTTGCGAGGCACGGGTTACCTGCTGGTAATAAATAAATGAAACATGTGAGTGTGATTGAAGATTTGGCAACAGTGCGTAGTTGGGATTAAATGGGATCTTTTTCTTCTCATTTTTCTTCTTCTTCTTCTTCTTATTCTTCTTCTTCTTACACTTTTTCTGCGTTTTTATGCCGTTTGAGGCGAGGAACTCGAATCTGCAAATGTATAAGGAAAATTCTCTCCCGTTCAGGGAATATGACCACTAAAATATATTATTGAAGAAAATAAATTGGTCAGTACATTTTTTTCTTTCTTCTGGGAGAAATAAAATCATCATCAACTCTGCCTTCTTCTGCTCCTTGATGTGAGAAACTTGAATCTGCAAACGGATTGGGAAAACTCTCTCCCGTTCAGGAGATATGACCACTTAAATATATTGAAAACCCCGAATTGATCTTCCTTTTTTTTCTGGGAAAAATGAAATTATTATCAACTCTGCCACCTCATGCTTCTTGAGGCGAATAGCCCGAATCTGCAAACGGATTAGAAAAATTCTCTCCCGTTTAGGAAATATGTCAACTTTAATATATTGAGAAACGCCAATTTCGTCAGTACACTATTTTTCTTCTGGGAGAAATGGAATCATTATCAACTCTATCTTCTCATGCTCCTTGAGGTGAGGAACTCGATTCTGCAAATTGATTAGGAGAACTTTTTCTGGTTCAGGAGATATGACCACTCAAATATATTGAAAAACGCAAATTGGTCAGTTCATTATTTTTCTCTTCTTCCTGAGAGAAATGAATCATTATCAACTCTGCCTTCTTATGATTGCTTAATTTGAGGTACTTGAATCTGCAAAAGGCTGAAGCAACAGAAACGTATTACTTTTTATGTAGTTGAGAAGTTGATATTGTGGTAATTATTCATATTGAATGAAAAAGACTAAGAAATTGTCAAAAATCCACTGAATTATTGATAATTAGAAAGACCGGTTTCGGTTATTACACCAAATTAAATATGGCATTATTTACACCAATTATTAATAAATCAGTGTTTTTTTGACAATTTCTTAGTCTTTTCATTCAATAGAAGCGTATTAAGTTAAATTTCAGAACTGCTCTAATCCACAATAACCAGTTATCAGATCCCTTAGGAAATCCAGTAATGAAATCCCCTATTTGTAATCATTATTCGTTCACGAAGAATATCTGCAACAGTTTGAAATGATACTGATAAATTATTTGAGAGGGAATCGGCAGCAACGGTTGTCTAACAATGAGAAAATGAGAATTGCAAATGAGAGAGTTCTGGCTTTTTTCATCTTCAAAGCGATGCCTGAGGATACCGGAATTGAGATATTTTGCAGCCATCATCTGAATGCAGAGCCTTTCACGTTTTAATTTCGCGATTCGTTTTTTATCCAGCTTGCTTTCATAGCCGTTCCAGGTTCCATTGTGTATCGAAATGTTTTGTTCCGCTGTTCCGCTTTTGATGGGAGTGCTAAGTCCTCTGTTCCAAAGCCGAATCATTCCTCCATTCAGCCGCGCAGATTAACAGGATAAAATACAAATCTTTATGAGATCAAAGCTTTCGAAATTTGATATGCTAATATTTTCAAGTCTTCTCCCTACAATAGAGCTTGGTGAGAAAAAAAATAGTGATGATATTATACTGTATGGAATAACAATCTAATTTAGTCGGAATAATCAATCTAATTTATTAAAAATAATCCTATTATTGAACTAAAATCACAGTTCATTGCTGTAACTTATTTAATCATTTCATATATATGATTTGTAATAATATCAACAAATAGATTAAAGCTCTCGAAATTTAATATGCTAATATTTTCAAGTCTTCTCCTGACGATAGAACTTGGTGAGAAAGAAAAATAGTGATGATATTATACTGTATGGTAGAGCTTAGTCGGAATAATCAATCTAATTTTATTAAATAATCCTATTATTAAACTAAAATCACAGTTCATTGCTGTAACTTATTTAATCATTTCATATATGATTTGTAATAATATCGACAAATAGATGAATAAATAAAAATGAAAAATGAATCACCCCGAAGACTTCTGCTGACAATTCCCGGGCTGACAATTTTTGTATAGCAGCGCTCATCGAATTTCCATCTAGCTGTTCACCCTGTGTCAATATTTGCAGTAGCAGAAGTCGTCGGGGTGATTTACAGCATTTAATTGGGATTTTTAATAATTATAAGTAATTAGCATTTGAACAAATGCAATTTCCATCTGTTGATATTATTTGTCAAGAAAAATTTTTTAAAATGATCTCACAATAAATTTATGTTGCTTGGATTACATATTCTGTGAATTAAATATATTTTGACATTGTTAGAAGAGCGATCTGGCATCGTTGCTGAGCTGGAAGATACTATCTGCTTTGTCGAATGATAGACAAGGATATAACTAGATCAATGCTAATCAAATACTGACATTATAACGAGGACCACACAATTATATAATTATTTTTCAATGGTTACAATAATTTGATGAAGTTTGTAGAGTTTTCTGAAAGAAGTAAGAGGTGCTTTTTGAAAAAGAGTACTATATTTGTTCAGTTCTCATAACGGGAGAAGTATCTATCATGTCACTACCCTCCTATTTTCAAGAAGCTTCTTGTTTTTTTTTCAAAGTAAGAAGTGATTTTTAAAAAATGGTACTATATTCTTCGTTTCATTTCAATAACAGGGAAAGTTGTTATCATGTCCCTTCCCCTTTTTGACCCCTTGAAGAAACGGATATCATAGGCTGTCAAGGGCTGGGTGATTATCTGCACTTGATGGGTTCAGAAATGACTTACCTTCTAGTTATTTTGTGCAATCTTTTCAAAAATGACTGCGTCGAGAGAGATTGAAAAATCTTCTTATTTCATACCCCTGAAAATATTCCTGGTATATTCAAATATTCTAATCAAACTTGTACTTCATACTGAGATTTGAGTTATGAAGTCAGTGAATATCATGGGATGTGATATAGTTGGGTCCATGTTATAACGACAGTAGAGAGAGATAAGAGTACAGCGTTGCCGATTCTCTCCCTTGCCACTGCCTTCTATAGAGGAAAGCTGATACCGTTATATCTATATATATAAAAGCGAAATGGCACTCACTCTCTGACTGACTGACTGACTCACTCACTCACTCACTCACTCACTCACTCGCATAACTAAAAATCTACCGGACCGACCAAAAACGTTCAAATTTGATAGGTATGTTCAGTTGGCCCTTTAGAGGCGCACTAAGAAATATTTTGGCAATATTTCAACTCTAAGGGTTGTTTTTAAGGGTTTAAAGTTCGTCTTTTAGCATGTATATTCTTCTTCTCCCAATCTCTTAATTATAATTGAAATTTCCATATCATATGTTACTATAGAACTATAATCTAGATAGAGTACCTCTTCGAAGCAGTTGTTAACTGGCAACTAAATTAATAATTTTGTCAGGTTGGCATTAAGTTGAGTTGACTTTGTTAGGTTGGCACCAAGTTGAAGATTTGAATGAATTCATCGCGGAAAAATTGATTGGGCACTGCTACTTCAATCCTGGGAATATTATATAACAGCCGTCATTCTTGGACGATCCAGTCGGGGGTCCAGGGGGCGGAGCCCCCTGGCTAGACGGATATGGCGAGCGAAGCGAGCCTGACGGCTAGTATCTTATGAATGTGATATTAAGATGCGGTTTCCGAGCTCGAAATTCAGCTAAGTTCTAGACTTTAAACAGCTGAAGTCAGAAAATTGGCTTTCCAGAACGGGGCGTAATTGCAGTTTTCATGATAATGATCATTTTCTCATTTATATAATTGGAAACGTTTTTCCTTGACGAAATGAAACATTCCTGAATGATTGAAAATAGCTGAAACTTCACACTATAGCATTGTTTGTATGCACTAAAGGAATAAAAATCATTCTTATTCTTATTCTTTTAATATAAATTGAAATATAAATTTTAGAACGGCACTAATGTCCGAAAAATGTGACAAAATAATTTGAAAGGATACTGAGATTCATATTTTTATTTAGGTTTATTGATGTTATATAAACTAATCATTCTTGTTTAAAATAATCAATTATACTCAATTAAGCAAGAAATTATATTTTTCAATAACTAATTATGAATTACCATAATCAAAATGAGATATTTTGCTAGTTAATTATCATTTCTAACTTGTTTAAAGACGATCTGGCAACTGATCAAAACGAGAAAGAGATAGCGATATCCGCTTTGTTGAATGATAGACAAGGATAGCAATAGGATTGCTAATCAAACACTGCCATTATAACGTGGACCTCACTATAATGATATTGGCAACATCAACGTCTTATCCTTTCAATTATGGAGAAATACCATAAGTTCTCTTAGCATACAATCGGATTATCATGTTTATAACCTTCAAACACTAAAGTAGAGTTGAAAAATCATGCATGAGCATGAATTATATTAATATCATGTAGTTCTTTACCTACATGAGAAATATTAATGATTGATAAATGAAGAGCTTTAAACATTGTTCTTGTCTATAATCTATACTATAATATAGGAAAGAGATGGCTTATACACATATGCTATAGGAAATTTTCTCTTCATTTTATTTGGAGTTCAATTTTCTAATTTTTCGAAATTTAATTTAATCTTGGACTACGACTACGTTTCGGAAAGCCAATTTTCTGACTCCAGCTGTTTAAAGTGTGGAACTTAGCTGAATCCCAAGCTCGGAGTCAGCCCTTGGTATTGAATCTTTCGAAATACATGTATCTCAGGAATATCTGGATTGTAATTCGCTAAGTGGAAACGTGATTGATGTATCTCTGAGCCTGGCTGTCATTATCTTAGCGCCAATACTTTGTGAGAATAATGGAGAAACACTATACAGCCCCCAACTGAATGAAATGTGTTATGAACAAGGGACGCTCAAGATAATAAAAGAAGACTTCTCAAAGTTCTACGCTTTTGTTTTGTGACGGATCTTCACAGACTGAGAGCTCTGCAGGCAGAAAAAATTAAGATAAACACTTCTCACACCACACTCTGTATAACAGGCCACTTTCCGCGATTTATGACAAGTCTAGAAAGTTTTTTCTGCAGAAAAATATTCTTGAAAGAGTTTTGCTGGAGACTTTACATTGCTGCGAGCAACATCTCATTACTAGGACTTGGATTCCAGTTACACAACACTTTTTATCTCAGAAAACTTCTCGAATTCGATAGCGAGATGCATTAAACTCTGAGAGCGAATGCTTGTTATCGAGTCAGCTATTTAATAATTGAGCGATGGATTTTCATCGTAGATGCGGGAAATTCAGTGAAAAATCTGAATTTTGTCTCTAGTAGTGACAGTGACGGACCAAACTCCGGATTTTCATCACTGATGTTGGAAATTCGGAAAAATCCGGGACTAGTACTGACGTACTCTGACAGTGACTAGAAAAAACCTTAAGTGCTTTGAATCACAATTTCAATCAATTTTTTCCCCTATCATTTTATTTTATGAATAAAAAATTCTCAAGTACCATCACCTGATCACTAGAATATAACAATTTTCAAAATTGTATTTTTATTTTTAATATGAGTTTTGGTTTCCATAATCAAACTACTATAGTGAGGCCCACGTTGTAATGACAGTGAAGGAATATAAAACAACGTTGCCGATCCTCTGTCTTGTCAATGCCTTCTATAGACGGTGGCTGATACAGGTTTATTGATGTAATATTAACGGTTCACTCTCGTTCAAAATAATCAATCATATCCTATCAATCACGAACTTATATTTTCCAATAATTTCATAATGAATTCTCACGATTAAGATGAAATATGTTGTTGATTTATTGTTAATTCTACATTGTTGAAAGACAATCTGGCAACAGAGCAAAGCGAGAAAGAGATAGCATTATCAGTTCTGGTGAATGATGGACAAGGATAGCAATACCATTGCTAATCAAACACTGCCATTATAACGTGGACCTCACTATAGCCCAGGGTCATATTCATCATCTACGTTCAAAGCTAATCGTGATTAACATGGTCGCATTCATTACAATGCTTTTCATTCCCTGTTTAAACCTACAGCTGATCGATTTCGGTTTGATCCGATGTACACAATTGGGTCTGAAAATAGCAAATTCGCTCCAAAAATATTTATTTCTTCAAGATGTCAATGTGTCATTGTGTATACAAGCAGGTAGAGAGAAACTTAAAATAACGGTTGAAGGTCCACCTTATTATGGAACTGGAGAGAGATGAGAGATCAACGTTGCCGTTCCTCTGCCTTGCTATTGCCTACCAAAGAGTATAGCTGATATCGGTATATCTGATATGATATTACTTGTTTGAGATTAATATTATTGAAAAAATGACAAAAGATTGAACAATTTATATAGAAATAGAAATATAATTGACAAAAGATTCAATCTCGATCATGGAAATCCATTATTTAATCACTAAAATATATATTCTCATGACAAATAACACATTATTATTGTGTTATCTGTCCGGAGATTATATATTTCAGTGATTCAATCATGGATTTCCATGATCGAGATTGAATCTATTATCAATTATATTTCTATCTATATAAAAGCGAAATGGCACTCACTCGCAGAACTAAAAATCTACCGGACCAAAAACGTTCAAATTTGGTAGGTATGTTCAGTTGGCCCTTTAGAGGCGCACTAAGAGATCTTTTTGCAATTTTTTAACTCGAAGGGTGGTTTCTAAGAGTTTAAAGTTCGTCTTTTAGCATGTATGTTCTTCTTATTTCCTTAATTTATAATATTGAAAAATGCCCATAACATATGTTAATATAGAACTATAATCTGAAGAGAGTACCTCTTCGAAACAGTTGTTAACTGGTAACTAAATTAATAATTTTGTCAGGTTGGCATTAAGTTGAGTTGACTTTGTTAGATTGGCACCAAGTTGAAGATTGAAATGCATTTATCGCGGAAAAATTGATTGGGCACTGCTACTCTAATCAAGCTATTCCTGGGAATATTATATTACTAGCCGTCAGGCTCGCTTCGCTCGCCATTTCCGTTTAGCCAGACGTTTAGTCTGGACGCCCGACTGGATCGTCCTAACATATGATAAAAATGCTCAAATGAAAAATGTAGGCGGGCGAAGCGAGCCTGCTGATCTCACTCTTGGACGATCCAGTCGGGGGTCCAGGGGGCGGAGCCCCCTGGCTAGACAGACATGGCGAGCGAAGCGAGCCTGACGGCTAGTTTCTATATAACTTGTTCATTATTTTGTCATTTTTTCAATAATATTATTTCTAGATTATCAATACATCACTGTGAAATGTTTCCAGCAAAATAACTGACCAATCACATACTTCCTCTGAATGAATCTGAAATGTATTCACAAATAAATTTCTCACAAAGAAGCGTGGAACAATAGAGGCGGTATACGGAAAAAGGGCACATAGAACTTTATGCCCTTTTTCCGGAGATTGCTTTATTAGATCGGCCATCTTGTTCTGCATAGAAACTGGAAATCTCAAACAAAAATCTTGAAAACTGATGTTGGTACAACTGTTTATGAACAGCTGTGTCAAGGAGGGATTTGGTGGTCAGTGAGACAATTGCTTCTCAAGTTTATGTCCAAACCTTCATCAAAGTCAAATAAGTACAATATCATGAACAATTTTATCATAAAGATGAAACAAAATATTATTTGCTGTGCTCTGAAAACTTCAATAATGTAAATTTCAAAACATTCAAATTCTTGAATGGTCCTGTTCCTGATATTCAACCACAAGTGATGCCCTACCCTTATTTTAATAGAATAATCGAAAACTTTTTTATATGTATGAAACCTTTTAATTCAAGAGAAATATAGCATTTAGCATTGAATAACATGAGTGTTTTATAGTTAATCAAACCCAAATTTGTACAGAATGAATTTTTCTTTGGAAAAAGGGCACATACAACCAATTTTTCAAACATATTTATTGGAATGAATTAGAAATATAATCATGTATCATTTTTAATCAACATGAGATCAATACATTGAATTTCTATTTGGTACTAACAGAATGTTTAATTCAATTATAAAATACATTGATCTATCCAAACTAAAAACTTAAATGCGATTTTCTCAAAACACAATTTTGCTCTATGTGCCCTTTTTCCGTATACCGCCTCAATAATAAATTCAGGCGCGCAATAAATTCGGGGAGAAATTATTCATTAAACAGGAAATTTGAATCAAATCAATAGTTCAATCAAATAAATAGTATAATTATTGTGACGTAGGAAATCAATCAAGTCAGCCGTGATTGGCAAGAGAGGTTTGTTTACTACCAAAAACTGATTTCCATCGCAAAATCGAGCACTGTTTGAGCTGCAAATTATTCCCGGCAGCATTGTTTCTAATTGGAAATTAACAAGCGGAGTTGGGCCAGAACGTCATTACAATGTGATTTCCATAATCTGTCAACTTTATCACATTAACGTCAAAAAGTGCGGTCCACGTTATAATGGCAGTAGAGAAAGATAGGTGGACAGCGTTGCCGATTCACTGCCTTGCCACTGCCATCTATGGAGGATGGCTGATACCGGTATATCTGATTTAATATCAAACTGTTTCTCAATGTTTGGAATGATCAATCATATTTTATTTTTATTCTTATTCAATTCTGGAAAACATCATATAGTACTGGTGAAATATACACCTCAATAGATATTGCTGGATTGAAAGCATTCCAGACTGAAATGCATTTATCGCGAAAAAATTGATTGGGCACTGCTACTTCAATCAGAGCTATTCCTGTGAATATTATATTACTAGCCGTCATATAGGCTCCACGTAATAAAGGCAGTGGAGAAAGATAGGAAAACAACGTTGCTGATTCTCTGCCTTGCCACTGCCTTCTATAGAGGATATCTGATACTGGTATATATTATGATGTGATATTAATTTTTCATCCTTGTTTGAAAACCGATTGTAATTTCTCCGTCAAGAAATAGTATATTTCGCACCTAGAGCAGAAAATGTGATTTTTCGGGGTCGAGATCGGTCCGAGGCCGTAGGCCGAGGACTAGAAAAGATTCAGAGCCGGAAAAACATTTCTGCCCGTGGTGCGAACGCTATTTTTCGCCACACACAAAAATAAACAATATATATATGAGAATAGTTGTTTACTAAGCACTTCCGGAAGCAGAAGTGGAAGGTGATAGCTCTAGCAAATCTGAGGTAATCTGAATATCAGGAAATTGTCCAAGTATTGTCATTTTTTATTCTGATTTGTCTTAATAACCTAAAAGATGATGTTCAATTATGTGGGAGGTTGAGTTTATACTTTTTTATCCCTTCAAATGACAATAAGATGATATTATTATAAATGTTTTGATTATTGAATAATTGTCACCTGGTCATATGGGACATATATATGATTCATATATTTATCTCATATTGATCAGGATTTTAGAGTTTTAATTTACGAAAAGTTTAATGAGCGGTGTTTCTGCCTTTGAACAGTTTTGTCATCGACAGAAAGATTGTTTATTTCACTTGTTATCAAAATTATTGTAGCTTCTCTTTTGTTTTTCATAACAAACGTGCTCGCTTGTGCGACGGATAAAAATATGTATTTGAAATGGCTTCATGTTTGGCATTGACTGAGTTATATATTAATACCCAAAATTTTACTAGTGTGTGTGTGAGCTCGTTCGTTAGGACTGTGAGTAAAGTCCGGCTGTTCTGGTGAAGGGGATAGATTTTGTTCTTGTTTTATAATACAGTTTTCCTGTCACAGTTCGGGCAGTTTAAAGAGAATTGTATTATTGAATAAGAGGGGATCTGAACCCACTTCATTAGATCAGTTTTTTTTATTTATTTTTCATTAATAATTAACGTCGCGATTAACCAGTGGATGCCAAATTGGTGGCCATTATCATAAAGGTAGGTGACTACTGAGTCATTTGTTTTAAATTTTCCATAACCACAACAAATTTAATCTTCACTAGCAGCCAAGCGAGTAGCCCTAGAAATATTCATCTATTTATTGTTATTTCATAATTTCTAATTATAATTCTAATTTTGTACAAATAATTTAATGTTTTGTTTTAATTATCAAAACCAGTACGATCATTTCTTGTTTTTCATTTTCCCACCCTTACATACTCGGTGAAGGCACATATTGCTTACATATTTGGTGGAGGTTTATCCTGCCGTCCATATCTTGTTTACATAATGAAAAGTTTTTTGATCAGCTGTTTTTTGATCACCTTTCTTAGTTCCATGTTAGCGGCTGGAAAGGGTACTCTTTCCGGCCTAGGCCGGAAAGAAACCTGTTCTGACGTCAGACGAGAGTCGTCTGCAAACAATGTCTTTCAGATCTACGTAGGGACTGGGAAACAGCTGCTTTCTGTGCAGTGTGGCGAAAATATATTTTCCAATGATTGAGTGATGAATTGCCATAACAAATAATGAGTATTTCGTGAAATATACTATATAATAAAGTAAAGAGCTGGTTTATACCCGTACGGGATAGGAAAATTATGGTTTCTTCCACCTACTGTCTAAAGTACTTACTTTACTCCCTGAAACCTAATACTAAAGTGTCACTTTTTCCCTCTCGGTAGTAAAAAACAGAAAAACTCCCTAGGGAGTAAAAGTGACTCCATTTAAATAACATGGGGAGCATCTCTATTTTGAAACTTACATTGTAATAGGTTAGAAGGTCTAAGCTCAGATGGGAAAGCATAATAGAGGTGTCTGTCATTGAGTCAACTGAATTCAATACCACAACCAGAAATTTGATTAACTCATGAAATATATGTTTGTATGATAATTATTATATTCTTAATATTAGTAGACGATAAAAATTTATACAATTTTTCAAATATTTTATTCTATTCAAAATACCAGCCAACAAATATTTTTGATCTGAACCGCGTGATCTGGAGTCAGCCATTTTTGGTAGCTTCTCAGCTGATATAATTGTTACAACTTTTGCCGATAGATAGCGCAATCGGCAGTGCCAATCAGACGACCGGTTTTCAGGGTTTAGATTTAGGTTATGTTGTTAGGAATCATTGTCACCAATACGTAAGTTATTAGAATGATTTTATTTGCAGTTTCTATAAAAAAATGTAGATGGAGGAAAAATGTTGTGTACATCACGAGCGAAAAATACTTTTTCTCCCGCAGGAAAATTGCTGCCCTCGGCTTCGCCTCGGGCTTCAAACTTTTTCCCACAGGGAGAAAAAGTCGTACTTTTCACTCCAGATATACAAATAACTATTGACGCATCATCACGTCTGAACTACTCAACTGATCAACTTGAAATTTTGCGTATAGATTCTCAATCAACCAAGGATAGTTATAGACCTGCTTTCAATCCTTCAAGATGTCAGTAGGTAAAGTTTCCAGTTAGTCAAGTTTCAAAATGGACCCTTGCGAGGCACGGCAGGTAAGCTGGTCTATTATATAATGCATCATCACGTCTAAACTACTAGACTGATTATTTTAAATTTTGTTTATTGATTGTAAATCTACCGATAATAGTTGAAGGCTTATTTTCAATTATTCAAGATTCCAGTAGGTCAAGTTTTCAGTTTTCAAGTTTTCAATTACACCCTTGCGAAGCACGGGTCACCAGCTAGTGAATTATATTTCTAAACTGATCTAGCAGCGTCGCGTTGCTAGATAAGGATAGCGCCACCTGCTTTGTCAAGATAAACAAGGATGGAAACACAATAATTGCAAGTTAGCTACTGTCATTATAACGTAGAAAAGTGAAGCGCCACCTGCTTTGTCGAATGATAGACAAGGATAGCAACAAATTGCAAGTTAGCTACTGTCATTATAACGTAGAAAAGTGAAGCGCCACCTGCTTTGTCGAATGTTAAACAAGGATAGCAACAAATTGCAAGTTAGATACTGTCATTATAACGTAGAAAAGTAAAGCGCCACCTGCTTTGTCGAATGTTAGACAAGAATAGCAACAAATTGCAAGTTAGATACTGTCATTATAACGTAGAAAAGTTAAGCGCCACCTGCTTTGTCGAATGTTAGACAAGGATAGCAACAAATTGCAAGTTAGATACTGTCATTATAACGTGAAAAAAGATAGCGCTATCGGCTTTGTAGAATGATAGACAAGGATATCAACACCAATGTGAATCGAATACTGCCATTAAAACGTGGACCTCACTCTTGCAATGATCCAATTTTTTACGAGCAGTCCTCAAAGTTTTGTGTGGTAGAGAGTCCAAGTCGATGAGCGATGCAGAGCGTATAAAACCTTTATTTCTCGCATATGAAGATTTATTCTTTGCGAGAGAATAATAAAATAAGGCATGAAAAAATCAGTACACCGTCGTCATATGTCGTCAAACTATGAAATATGGAGGAGGAACGAGGCACGGCGCCACTGCCGTATAAATAATTCTTCGCCGAAGACGTATAGTAGTAAGGAGCTCTCAATCTTCAGGCTTTCTTTCTCTGTCAGCTATACTATTCCTCTTCTCAGAAATACTGAAAGGGTCCTTTTTTCAATTTTGTCTCTACTGCATTGAGTTCACCGGTTGCTTCCCAATGCTAATAAATATGTTGTCGATATCTCCAGTTCGAGATCAGAATGCGAGAATCTCTTTGGAGTGACACTTGCACAGCTGATTTGTTGTGAAGATTCATCACATAGTGCATGCATTATTCATTCATCTATGTATGGGGACAAAAGGTAACCAAAGAGTATAGAGTATCACATTCTAAGATTATAAGTAAGAGAGTATTAAATAAATAAATATCCCTTTTATTGCTTTGTTCAGGTTCATTACAAAATTTCAAATAAAATTATATAACATTATAAAATTAATTACAGTATTAAGCAATAATCAGCAGCTGCTGGGGAATATCCTTTTGTGTATTGTTGAGTACATCAATTTTAAGTCCATATAAAAATAAATTTTCAACCAAAGCGAGTGTGTCAATCCTTGTACAGCCATACTTCCTTGTATACATTCTTCATTCTCTCCCACTCCTTTCTCTCTCTTGCAACTCTCTGCCACGTCGCTCCGCCGCATACTTTTCTGATCTCTCCGTCCCATCCATACGAAGGCTTCCCTCTACTTCTTCTCAAATTACGTGGGTACCATTTCAGTATTCTTTTCGTCCATCTTTCGTCCGTTGTCCTTGCGATATGTCCAGCCCAATTCCATTTTCTCTCTATTATCATCTTGCCTACATCTTCAATTTTTGTTTAATTTCTAATCCATAATTTTGTTTTCCTGTATTTTCTTGTCACTCCTATCATTACTCTCTCCATCGACCTCACGGTAATTCTAAGTTTCTTAATTATTTTTTCATTTATAGTCCAGGTTTCGCAGCCGTACAAAATTGCTGGTAGGATACACGTTTGTAGCAGCTTTTTCTTATTTTCCATTGATATCTTGGATCTGAATAGATAGCTGTACTTTTTGAACATTGCCCATCTTATTGCTACTCTTCTGATAACTTCTCCCCATTGACCTTCTCTCCCTATTTTCTGACCGAGGTAAATGAAATGATCTACTTTCTCTATCTTTCCGTCCTCAGTCACCAATACTCTATCATTTTCATCACTGTTATATGTCATTACTTTCGATTTATCAAAATTTACTTTCATTCCAATCTTTTTTGTTACTTCAATCATATCTTTCAACATACCGCATACCTCCTCCGTATCATTTCCAACTATAACAATATCATCAGCAAATTTCAAGGCATTTAATTTCACACCGTTGATATTGATGCCTCTCTCTTGCCATTGCAACTTCATTAGAGATTTTTCTAAGACTGCGTTAAATATTTTAGCTGATGAGAGTATTAGTATGAATATTTAAAAGGGAGATCCTATACTCTCTGCAAATTGGTTCAAGTGGAATAAGATCAGCTATGCTTTTAGAAGTAAGTTTGATTGTTGGTAATTTTTCAAAATCATATTTTTAATATGTGAATATTTCCTATTCTACTTATAATAATGTGAAATATTTCTTTTATGTTCAGTTTTGAAGCATCTACATTTGAAAATCTACTTTGTGAAAATACTTGAGGACTGAAAATGTTGTGGAGTGAACAACTAACTTAACTCATTTCAACCTATTTCGGACTAACCTTATCTAAATTTGGGAGAGGAATAGCACAAGGTTACCTTATTTTCACTCTCCCTATCGTTTCGATGATGTACTTATTGTATAAATGAATGAATAAAGTGTAATGAGTGAATGGAGTGGAAGGATTTTTGGATAAGTGGGAGAAGGGGCTCTTTTTGCCCCAACTTCGCCCACAACACTTGCAACATTTTTAAGTGCGATAACTGAAGGCAATTATTATCCATCTAACAGATATTTCATTTTGTCTGCTCTATAAACGACATTAGACGATTGAATACAACAAGAATCTGGTGTGGCGCACTCACACAACTTTCCTTGCCGTTATGAAAATTTATCACCTGACGCTAGTGATCCCGCGCATCTCAAGTCTACTATATTCAAATATCCAAGCCAGCTGGTGACAGGACAATAACGCTGGAGACACACGAAGTCTGCTATCTCTTCATAGTGAATGATTTAACAGAATCAACAGTTGCCAACAGTTTGCAATTGAAATAATAACATTTTCTCGAATTTCGAGCTTATTTCCAATTTTAGGAGAAAATGTTACTTGTTACTATGTTAATTGATGTGAACATCAATTGTAGAGATTTTCATGGTCAATCTTTTCCACTTGGAATTTTTTGTTTAAATTGTATCTGAAGCCTGATAATTGAGAATCTAAAATCAAACTTTGCATTGATGGGACAGAGCTCCTGGAATTTTTACAGATATGAGACTTGTGACAGTTGATAGAGCTTATAAATAACTATTTCAGGTATGAATTTGATCCAAATCGTTGGAGCCGTTTTCGAGAAAATCGCGAGAGACCCTGTTTTTGACAACATTTTCGCCATTTTAGCCGCCATCTTGAATTGCATTTGATCGAAATTGTTCGTGTCGGATACTTATACTGTAAGGACCTCAAGTTCCAAATTTCAAGTCATTCCGTTTACTGGGAGATGAGATATCGTGTACACAGACGCACATACACTCATACACAAACACACACACATACAGACCAATACCCAAAATCCACTTTCTTGGATTCAGGGAACCTTGAAACGTATTGAAATTTGAAAATTGTGGTACCTTAATTTTTTCGGAAAGCAATACTTTCCTTACCTATGGTAATAGGGCAAGGAAAGTAGAAATGTTGAAAGAAAGTATGGAAAGATACAGTTTTAAAACGAGTTACTATCACAAAAAAGTCGAATATTAAGAGAAGAAAAGATAATATTGAGCGAGATATTTGACAAAAGTTACTCCACTTATGGACTACTTTTATTCAAGTTGATAAAAACAATATAAAAGCTTGTAGTACCCTTTATTCAAAACTTTGAAATATTTTAACGACAAGTTTTGACCATAGGTCATTTTCAAGTTGAAAAAGACCTATTCATAGTTTCTACTTGAGAATGACCTATGGTCTTAACTAGTCGTTAAAATATTTTGAAGTTTTCAATTAAGGGTACTACAAGTTTTTATATTGTTTCTATTAATTTGAGAGAAGTTATACAGTTTTGTTGATATCATGACCAACAAATATATTGGAGGATTCGAATTATAATACATTAGCAACAAATCAGCGATGAAAAGTCCAGTAAACGAGAAACTTATTATCAAAACACAGAACGAGATGATAATCACCATCATGATAAATGAGATGATGATAAATTGCCATCAAAAGATCATGATAAATTGCCATCATGATCCATAGTGCAAGTTATGAAGTTGATTTGCAGTCATTTCTATGTTGTGATTTGAAAACTTGTAGAGTGCAGAAAACTTGTGAATTTGAAAAATTATAGATAGAAAATTCCAAAGTGAAATAGCAAATAGTATTTCAAATAAAAATCAAATCTCAGAATCAATAATTATTGTGGAACATTTCATCCAGTATCAAATTTTTTCACAAATAACATTTGCCACAATACACGAATACTTATTTGGCAACATTATATTCTATGATATGACTTCACTTCGGAAATGCGGTTCATTGATGAATTTCAATCAGGAAATTGGTTCCCAAGCGAAGACAAAATGTTGGAGGGTCACCATTGATTTGTGCTCATAGCTCTCCCTAACTGTTGACTGCGAGAAATCAATGCCTGGAGCCTAGCCAAGGAAATACCTCAACGTTTTCTCCTGAAAAATAAACCAACTCTCTCACTATTGGCCACAATATAACTTGACTATTGTAGCTGAAAACTATGTGACTCCACCTTCTATTCTATGGTGAGGTCCATGTTATAATGGCAGTGGAAAAAGATAGAACAACGTTGAACATCCTCTGTCTTTGTCAATGCCTTCTATAGACGGTAGCTGATACAGGTTTATTGATGTAATATTAACTGTTCATTCTAGTTTAAAATGATCAATTATATTTTATTAAGAAAGAAATTATATTTTTCAATAACTTTATAATGGATTTTCTTAATTAAGATGAAATATTCTGTTCATTGATTATTTATTCTACATTGTTAAAGACAATCTAGCAACAGAGCAAAGCGGGAAAGAGAATGATTGACAATGATATCAATACCATTGCTAAGCAAACACTGCCTTCATAATGTGGAACTTACTGTAGCTGAAAATCATGTGATTCCACCTTCTCTTGTACAATTTGTGCTTTTCTATGGTTAGATCCTAATTATAATGGCAGTGGAATGGAAGCCTTTTTGATCACGATTAAAATTTAACCGGCTTTTGTGAAACCGGGCCTATTGTGAGGGGCACGTTAAAATGGCAGTGTTTGATTGGCAATGGTGTTGGTATCCTTGTCTATCATTCAACAAAGAGGATAGCGCTATCTATCTCTCGCTTTGCTCTGTTGCCAGATCGTATTTCAACAATGTAGAATTGATAATTATTTGACAAAATATTACATCTTAATTATGAAATTATTGGAAAATATAATATTCTCGCTTAATAGAATTTAATTGATTATCCCAAACAAGAAAATCGGAGCTCGAAGCGTGGAGGCTGCTACCAAACGCTGTACAGTCATAAAAAGCGATTGGGCGGGCGAAGCCCGCCTACCAGCCGAAGCGCGAAGCGCTGAGGCTGCCAATCCATATTACTGGTGGTATAGGGGGCGAAGCCCTCTGCCGAGCGCGAAACACGAGTGAACAGCTATTATCACATCAATAACCTGTATCAGCTGCCGTCCATAGAAGGCATTGCCAAGACAGAGGATCGGCAACGTTGATCTCCTATCTTTTTCCACTGCCATTATAACGCGGTCCTCACTATATAAATGGGTAGAAGAAAGAGAAGTTATCATTAGTGCATTGTAAAATATTAAAATGCCTATTTTAGAAAATAGTTATTTGTGCAATTAGTGCGCAAAGTGACAGTTTGCTGCACCGAAAGAAACGTTTACGCCCGAGCCGTAGGCGAGGGCGGAATGGTTTCTTGAGTGCAGCAGAGGAACTTTGCGCACGTATTTCACATTAAGTTTTTCCTACAGTTACCATTGAATATGAAGAGTGGGTAATTATGGGTAAAATTGCCTGAAATGCATCAAATGTTTTTCTGTGTAATTTTATTATTGATAAAAACCTTAATTTATTGTCAAATTGAATAAAAATGTTGTCCTTGGTTATAATATATAATGCAATATAAACACAATAATTAGCGCGTTGTGCTTGGTTGCACCTCTGCTCACTATAGCAGCCACAGCAGTCACTGTTACCAACTTCATTTTGATTTTGCTGCACTGTTGCTCCATATAACCTACTAAGTATTTTGCGTTGCCATGTTGCAAATCTGGAGTGCAGAAAAATGTTTCCCGCACTAGAGCGGAAAAGTGATTCTTTGCGTTCTGTAATCAGTGCAGCAATGGCCACTTTTCAACGTAACTGTAGGAAAATATTATTTTAGGATGTGTAATGCAGGTTGCATAAATTGACCCTGTCTTCCTGTTTTGATAAGTTCCAATGTATTGTGACAGTGTTGAAACAACGTAAACTAAACATTACATTTCATGAAGAATATTGACAGCCAGATAATCAAGGATATGCAATGCGGGTTGCATATATAACCCCCTGGCATCAAAATTTGAAAAAAATACCAATAATTTGAAATGTCAGCATAAATTCAACCAAAATCAACATTGATATCTTATTTTAGTGAGGCATACATTATAATGGCGGTGGAAAAGATAGAGAACCAGCGTTGCCGATTCTCTGCCTTCCCACTGCCTTCTATAGAGGATAGCAGCTGATACCGGTATATTCGATGCAATATTAACTGTTCTTCATTGATATTTCATTTTAGTGAGCTCCACGTTATATATAAAGGCAGTGGAGAAAGATAAAGAACCAGCGTTGCCGATTCTCTGCCTTCCCACTGCCTTCTATAGAGAATAGCAGCTGATACCGGTATATTCTATGCAATATTAACTACTGTTCATTCTAGATTAAAAAAAATCATCAATGAATAATTATGTGTTATTTGTTTGGAGAATATGTCTTTCTGTGATTCAATAATAGATTTTCATGATTGAGCTTGAATATTTTGTTTATTAATTATATTTTTCCATTGTTTTGAAAACGATCTAGAAACCATGCAGAGCAAGTAAGGATAGCGCTACCTGCTTTGTCGAGTGATAGACAAGGATAGCAACACCAATGTTCATCAAATACTGCCATTATAACGTGGACCTCACTATAATGTCAGAGTTAATGTTCTCATAATCTTCTATCCCATACTTTGGTACGTCTATGTATTACACGTGAATGGTCGTTGCAGAGTCTGTGAGATATCTTCTTTATTTTTGGTTTTGAAGCATCCTGATTGAAAAATCTTCTTTGTGAACATATTTCAAAACTGAACATTTCGTGAAGAGGAAAACTACAAGACCTAGCCTATTTCGGACTATGTGTAACCTCATTTATTTACTCAATTTGTTTATTTACTCAATAATTCAGAATTACTCAACTTACAGAAAAGTACCACATGCTTATAAGCCCAAAACGGTTCCAATTCTAATTTTTACAACAGTCCAAATGTAGCTCATCTAAATTTGGGAAAGAAATAGCACAAGGTTACCTTATTTTCCGTCTCCGTATCAATTTGATGACGCAGAAACAGAAGCATCATTATAATTCAACAAATAAAACTCTTGACAGAATATGAACATAGTTCCGAATCTGAGATATCAGAATTTGAGTTTTCGGACTGTTTTCCTTATTGAAAATCTGTATAAAGCTGAAGCTATAGAGTTCCAAATACTCAACGTATAAAATACAGAGGAGAGTTTAAAACTGACTCGCTGAAAAGCCAAAGAGAGTTTTGAACAAACACTTCCTTGTAGCTTTCAAAAAATCCTGCATCAGTAATTGATGTAATCCTCTTTCATTATTCCGAAACATCGCTCCCCTATAATAACCGGCATTGTTCTCAGTTTTTATCAATCAATGTAACGTTTGTTTCGACGAATGAGTACTAACACCAATCACTGTTGATCCTGATAAAAATTCCTCACTGATTTTGATGAAAACTATTATCAAAATCAAGCTATTCACAATTCATTCAGGTTATAAATAAACAGACAATCATTCGCTATTAGTTGATTTCCTATTGCTAATTGACCGAGAGAAGTGACGTCTAAGATTCAAGTCGACGGTTTGGCATTTCTCTTAATGTTCAAATGTTCATATGTTGCGCATTTACGACGAAACGCGGTAATAGATTTTCATGAAATTTGACAAGTATGTAGGCTACATTTCCAATTGCGCGTCGACGTATATAGAAGGTTTTTGGAAATTTTCCACTTCAAGGATAATATAAAAGGAAAACGGAGCCTCCTTCATTAGCCAATATTGGAGTAAAAACAGACTATAGAATATTATTCATCATAAATCAGCTGACAAGTGATTACACAGATGTGTGGAGAAGCTAGTCTATTGCTGTATTTCCATAAGGTCTATAGTTTCAATCAGGTACTTGTGGATGAGAATACTGCGTGAGGTCTACTGTTCACTGAACTACTAGTATATTGATAAATAATTTCGATATAATAGTACTCTGATAACGAATATTCAAGTCTTATCGAATTCCTCTTCAGCTGTTCAATCTGTTGTGAATATTTGCAGTAGAAGATGTTTTCGAGGTGGTTGACAGCATTCGAATTAGATTTTTGTTTAACAATAATAATTTATTATTATAATTATATTCCAATAACGTATCAAACTAGGGCTAGTCTACATGATTTAAAATAAAATAAATGACTAATTCCATAGTATCCTCTCTTTGAAAAACTCTCTGATATGATTAGCTAATATCCATGAGCTAATATTCATTAGAATTTTCTTTGAACAAATACGATTTCCAATTAATTTTTGTTCCAGGATCGGCTATCCGTTTTCGTTCTCGCAATCAACGAGATTTCAACGAGAACTTACGTGATTTCGCGTGAAGACTCAGTTATCAGAAGAACTCAGATGATAGGATGGTAACAGACCTAGTGATTGTAGGTGTGGAGTGACCTTCGAGCAAATTACGTCATCACTTTCAATGGAGAGGCTAGGGCGAAATCTGCGGCTTTGCCTGTTGTCTGCTATTCTAGTCAACTTACAAGGTAAGTACGAAAAGTCACCTCACAAATAATATGAATATCATTTAGTGAAGTGCGGTAGCTTATTCAGTTTTTGTGAAGGTTTTTTGTATTTTGTTTTTGGCAAATTGAATTCATCCATTCTGCTCTCTTTTTTGCCATTATTTTTTTCTGATGATGATTGTGAACATGCACAAAATACCATTATTGACCGAGCGAAGTGAGGTCTAAGATTCAAGTCGCGGTTTGGCATTTCTCTTAATGTTTAAATGTTTAAATTTTTGAATGTTCAAATGTTTATAATTATGTTGCACATTCACGGCGAAATGCGGTAAAAGATTTTCATGAAATTTGACAGATATGTTCCTTTTTTAATTGCCCGTCGACGTATATTCAAGGTTTTTGGAAATTTTGCATTTCAACGATAATATAAAAGGAAAGAGGAGCCTCCTTCATACGTCAATATTAGAGTAAAAATCAGACTATAGAATTATTCATCATAAATCAGTTGACAAGTGATTACACAGATGTGTGGAGAAGCCAGTCTATTGCTGTATTTCCATGAGGTCTATAGTTTCAATCAGGTACTTGTGGATGAGAATACTGCGTGAGGTCTACTGTTCACAGAACTACTAGTTTTATTTTGTTGAGATAATTTATCATGCTTCTCATATGTCGATTTTTTCCCATGTGCTTTATTCTCGAGAATTCTTTCTCCAGCTCTATGTTCGTTCTGTCTAATCCCAGCCTGTACTTCTATATCCTCACCATAAATTCAATTTTTTCTCTCTAAAACAAATATTTTATGCATATCGGTCATTGAAAAATTCCCTTGTTGTTGATCAAACGGGGATAAATAAATCATGAAGCGTGAAGAGAAATATCCTAGCTTTATCACAAAATTCCCCAATATGAATCTTTTCAAATTTAGTACAAGATTTTCATTACCAAATTATCATAGTAAGTAAACTCCAATTATTTAGGAGCTCTAGACTACTAAGATTAGGTTAAGAATGTTTCTTTATCCTCATTCCTCAGTACAGCTGATGATGCGTTGGTTAACTACGTGAAACCATGGTTCTGTTTTAAAGTTTTTAATAAATTTTCAGTGAATTTGACAATATCTTTGTTACCTTATTATGGAGAGATTTCACAACATCACCATCAATTCTACTAATTTTATTAATTATCATAGTATTTAATAGACTCAATGTCACCTATCTAGCCCACTTTTCAAATATAGAATCCGTATGTAAATTCAGTGATTTAAACTGATTGATTAATTTTGATGGAGATGATTAGAAAATTGGAATTTTAGAAAAAATGGAAAAAATAGAGAGAGATTTGACACTTTCAGAAGGTAAAGAAAATTCAAAAGATTTCCATGACTAAACCATCAAATTGTCGTAGTTTTTCATAGATTCTGTGCCATCTATTCAGCCTACTTCTTCAAATATAGAACTCATATACTCTAGTGATTTAAACTGATTAATCTTGGTGAAGATGATTAAAAGTATATAATTTTGTGAGAAAATTGAAAGAGATTTAACACTTTTGAAAGGTTGAGTGAAATCAAAACATTCCTATGTCCAAATCATCAAATTGTCGTAGTATTTGATAGACTCAGTCATACCTATTTAGCTTACTTCTCAAATATAGGATTCATACCTCAATTTAGTGATTAAATCTAGATTAAGATGATTAGAAGTTTAGAATTTTGTGAAAAAATGAAAGAAGATTAGACACTTATAAAAGGCGAAGCAAATCCAAAAAGTTTCATGACCAAATCATCAAATTGTCGTAGTATTTCATAGACTCAGTGTCACCTATTTAGCCCACTTCTCACTTGGAAGATGGTGCAAAACTTTGGACCAATGAGCAAGGTTCAAATACGTGCCAAGCAACTTCAATGAACCTAATCTAACTTGTAGAGTCATCTCCTTTTGTATCTGACAAGTCTGTCGTCTGCACTGTGCCAGACTGAGAGAGAGAAAGATAGAACTTGTGAACGTATAACTGAACAAAGTGAGTGAGAGCGAAGATAGTTCTGAGATACAGGAGTATATTATACAGGAGTATTGGTTATTCATGGCATCAGAGTGAGTAAGAAAAATAATCTCCGCACAATGTCAGAGTGAGAGAGATTGATTGATTGAGTACTTTATTTATGTAGATTACAATACTTTTTGTGTAGTTGAAAAGTTGTTATTGTGGAAATTATTCATATTGAATGAAAAAGACTAAGTTTATCAGAGATTGACAATGGTGTAATAACCGAAACCGGTCTTTCTAATTATCAATAAATCAGTGGTTTTTTGACAATTTCTTAGTCTTTTTCATTCAATAGATTACAATATATACTGGCTTATTCACTTATATACAATAGCCTACAATACAGCAGAATTATAGATGCATTTACATGATGTAGACTAAAAGAGAGAGATAGAATTTGTTATCGTATAATTGAACAGAGTGAGTGAGAGAGAAGCTATAAGAACAGCGATAGTTCTGAGATACAGGAGTATATACATCAGAGTGAGTGAGTAAAAGAATTTCTCTACAATGTCAGAGTGAGAGAGAGGGATATAGAATTTGTAGTCGTATAACTTAACAGAGTGAGTGCAAGAGAAGCTATAAGAGGAAATATAGTTCTGAGATATAGGAGTATATAATGATATGCAAACCATCAGGATGAGTGAGAGAAAGCATTTCTTCACAATGTCAGAGTGAGAGAGAAAGATCGATTTTGTAATAGTGCAACCAAACGGAGTAAGTGAGAGAGACGAATTGCGAGAAGATATTACCAAGATAGTTCTGAGATATTATATATATAGTTCTGAGATATTATATATATAGTTCTGAGATATCATAAACATAGTTCTGAGAATATTCAGAGTCAGAGATATTTGAGAATATATTTGGTGTCTACGTTATAATGGCGGTGTTTGACTAGCAATGGTATTGCTATCCTTGTCCATCAGTCAAAAAAGCGGATAGCGCTATCTCTTTCTAGCTTTGCTCTGTTTTAACAATGTAGAATTAATGGTTAATTAACAGAATAGTCCATCTCAATTATGAAAATTCATCATGAAATAATTGAGAAATATAATTTCTTGCTTGATAAAATGAAATTGATTTGTTTTAAACGAGAATGAACAGTTGATATTAGATCAATAAACCTGTATCAGCTACCGTCTATAGAAGGCATTGACAAGACAGTGGATCAACAACGTTGTTCTCCTATCTTCCTCCACTGCCATTATAACGTGGACCTCACTAAAGCAGATAACCAGTGCTCCTCAAGGGTCTAATTGAAAACTTGACCAACTGGAATCTTGAAAAAATCAGAATAGGCCTATAACCATCCTTAATAAATTGAGAATCTATTTGCAAAATTTCAAGTGAAGCAGTTAAATAGTTGAGACGTGATGATGCGTCATTCCTGAATTTTCTATCCCGTACATATATCAGCAAATTCTCTCTTTTATTTTATTTGGTCCTGAATTTAAAGTACTGATAATTATTGTGTCTCCACAATATGTATTTTAAATGGTTCACTTCCAATATTTCTATATTAATCCAATATCATGAAAACTGTTGTCATTGTATATCGCGATCTGTAGAAAACTATAGTGAGGCTCACGTTATAATGGTAGTGAATGATTAACATTGGTGTTGCTATCCTTGTCTATCATTCCACAAAGCAGATAGCGCTATCCTTCTCTTGGTCTGCAACGTTGCCATATCATTTTACAAGGCTTCAGAAATATGATTAATATTATTAACAATTATAAAATCTTAATAATGAAAATACATTTATGAATGATTGTAAAATAAAATATTCTCGCGACGTATAAAATATAATTTATTATTGATTATTTCAACAAGAATGAACAGGTTACATCGCATCAGATACACCGGTATCAGCATATTCTATAGGAGGCAGTGGCAAGGCGGAGAATCGGCAAAGCTTTTCTCCCATATTCCTCAATTGCTTTTATAACGTGGACCTCACTAAAGGCAGAATATAAAAAATATTAAAGCATTTCAGGGCCGCTATCAGTGCACGATTTCGCTCCAAATTAAAACTCCGGATCATTACAGTTTATTCTGAAACGGATCTCTTTTATTCAACTAACTTCCGGTCTGAGGTTTTCTCTCTCTTTCTCTCTCTCTCTATCTCTCTAAATCTCTTTCACTCCTGCTCTCACTCACTCTCTCTCTGTAAATCTTTTTCACTCATGGTCACTCTCACACACATTCTCTCTATCCAATTCTTCTACTCCTGCTCACACTCTCTCTTCCTCACTCTGTTCTCTCTCTCTCTCTCTTTTAATCTCTTCCACTCCTGCTCTCAGTCACTCTCTCTTACTCTCACGCTATCTTTCTAAATCTCTTCGACTTCTGCTCCCATTCACTCCCACTAACACATACTCTCTCTCTTTCTCTCACTGTCTTCATCACTCTCTCTCTCTCTAAATTTCTTTCATTCCTGCTCCCACTCACTCTCTCTCTCTAGATCTTTTTCACTCCTGCTCACTCTCACACATACTCTCTCTATCTAAATCTCTTCCACTCCTGCTCTCACTCTCTCTCTCTCTCTAGATCTTTTTCACTCCTGCTCACTCACACACACACTCTCTCTATCTAATTCTTTTTCACTCCTGCTCACTCTCTCTCTCTTGGCAACTTGATTAAATCCTCATTCCTTCATTTATGATAGGTTTTATCTAGTGGAATTTGAAATATTTTTTCCAATTGTATTGGTGAATTAAGTTTAAAATGATCTTTTATAATATTATGAGAATGTATTTTGATTAAGAGTTTTATTTACTTATATTAATCTTATGTAATCTTATTACATAATATGTAATCTATTTTTTCTGTATTCCTACGCAAATTTTTCTTCTTTTGTAAAGGGTTGTGTGGCAGAGAGGACCAGGAGTCCCAACTCTGCACCAATAAAGGCATATAATCAATCAATCAATCAATATCTCCCTCACTCTCTCTCTCTAAATCTCTTTCACTCCTGCTCTTACTCACTCTCTATCACTCTCGCTCTCTCCAAATATTTTTCGCTCCTGCTCTCTCACTCTCACTCCCTCTAACTCTCTCTCATCCCTTCTTTCTCAATCTCTATCTCTCGCTAACTCCATCTCACAGACTGTCTCTTCCTCTCTCACTCCTTCTCTCTCTCCCACTCACTTACTCTCATAAACGTGCGCTCGCTCTCGCTCTCTCTCTCAGGAGCATTTCATCTCGTTTCACCCGCCAGCAGTCCATTGGATTTGTTCCAATTAAAAAGCACTTAGAAGATCAACAGCGTGAGAGTTTTGGATTTGCAGCGTCGAACGAGAGCGGACTCTTTACAGTGAGCACTGAGTGAGCTTACAAAAGGTTCTGTATTATTGCTGCATCAACAAACCTTCCCCTAACTCAAACCCTTTTTCGCCCTCAAAACTTCACCCCCACCCCTCTCAAAACTGCCCCTGACTTCTCCCTAACCGACCCTTTCGAGTCCCTACACTAAACGGCACCCTGTACATATGTTCTGTCTCTTTTTTCTGCGGTTTTATCAGCTCTTCTCTTCCTACAGTTCCATCAGCACTCGTGGTAATTCATATTTTTGCTGCCCTGTTTTCTTTCGAGGCCGGAAATTACCCGGCTGAACAGCTGTCGATGCTCGAACCGTTGAAAAGCGTGGAGTTCAGCTCATTAGGTTGTTCTCTATCAAAACCCTCTTACAAATCAGACAAGCTATGGTATTTCCAAGCTTGTAAAAATACTCCCAATTATGATTTTCCCTTCACTTATACAATCAGTATTCTACACAAACTAACTGATCCAAAGCTCATATCTCATAGTGACGTCCACGTTATAATGGCAGTGTTTAATAGTATTGATATCCTTGTCTATCATTCAACAAAGCGGATAGTACTATCTCTTTCTCGATTTGCTCTGTTGACAGATCGTCTTCTAACAATCTAGAACTAATAATTATTAAACAAAATTTTCCATCTTAATTATGGAAATTCATCATAGAATTATTGAGAAATACTATTCCTTGCTTAATGAAATATGATTGATTATTTTCAACGAGAATGAACAGTTAATATTACAACAATTAACCTGTATCTGCTACCGTCCATAGACAAGACAGGGATTCGGCAAAGTTTTTCACCTATCTTTCTCCACTGCATTAAAACTGCATATGATTCCATTTCAAAAAAAAAAAAAAATCATCGCTAGCATCTATTGGAGGCATTGTTGTCTTTCAACAATGTAGAATTGATGATTAATAAACAATATATTCCATCTTCATCATCAGAATCCTTTGTGGAATTATTGAAAAATATAATTTCTTGCTTAATAAAATATGATTTATTATTTTGAACATGAATGAACAGTTAATATTACATCAATAAACTTGTATCAGCTATCGTCCATAGGAGGCATTGACAAGACAGAGGATCGGCAACTTTGTTTCTCTATCTTTCTTTACTGCCATTATAACGTGGACCTCAATCTACACAAATTAATTGATTCAAAGCTTATATCTTATAGTTAGGTCCAGGTTATAATGACAGTGTTTGTTTAGCAATGGTATTTTTATCCTTGTCTATCATTCAACAAAGCGGATAGCGCTATCTCTTTCTCACTTTGCTCTGTTGCCAGATTGTCTTCTAACAATGTAGAACAAATAATGATTCAACTAAATACTTCATATTAATTATGAAAATGCATTATAAAATTATTGGAAAATATAATTTCTCACTTAATAAAATATTAATTGATTATTTTTAACCAGAATAAACAGTTAATATTACATCAATAAACTTGTATCAGCTACTCTCTATAGATGGCATTGACAAGGCAGAGGATCGGCAACGTTTTTCCACAATCTTTCTCCACTGCCATTATAACGTGGACCTCACTATACACAAATTAATTGATTCAAAGCTCATATCTGACAGTGAGGTCCACGTTATAACGGTAGTGAAGAAAGATAGGAGAACTTCTGCTTTCTCTTTTATATGCCGATATAGTCGACATACTTCTCCTCCTATAGTTACTGAGAGAGTGAGTGGATGTGTTGGAAGTTAGTAAAACAAGATTGCCGATTCTCTGCCTTGCCACTGCCATCTATGGACAGTAGCTGATACAAGCTTATTGATGTAATAATATTAACTGTTCATTATCGTTAAAAATAATTAATTATATTTTATTAAGCGAGAAATTATACTTTCCAATAATTCCATAATGAATTTTCATAATTGAGATGAAATATTTTGTTGATCAATTATCATTTCTACATTGTTAAAAGACGATTTGGCAACAGAGCAAATCATAGGAGAACAACGTTGCCGATTCTCTGCCTTGCCACTGCCATCTATAGACAGTAGCTGATACAAGTTTATTGATGTAATATTAACTGTTCATTCTCGTTTAAAATAATCAATTATAATATTTTATTAAGCGAGAAATTATACTCTCCAATAATTCCATAATGAATTTTCATAATTAAGATGAAATATTTTGTTGATCAATCATCAATTCTACATTGTTAAAAGACGATCTGGAAACAGAGCAAATCGAGAGAGAGATAGCACTATTAGCTTTGTTGAATGATAGACAAGGATAGCAATACCAATGCTAATTAAACACTGCCATTATAACGTGGACCTCACTATGAGATGTAGAATAGAATATAATGACTGCCTTTATTTTATACCTGGGAGGGCGAAGTTAGGGCGCAGTCGGCCCTCTCTTACACTTAACCCTCAATGAGCTATATATAGAGGGTAGCTTATACCGGTATAACTGATGCAATATAAACTGTTCAGTATATTGATTAATTCTATAATATTTTAAATTATTATGAATTCATTCTAGTTTTTCTGCTCTCTTAGTATTTCACTCTTAGTACTTCTTCTTTTCGGATTGAGATTTTATTTTTTTTCTAGTTTTTTTTCTAGACTCAAACTAATTAGTTTTGCTGGTAACGCCAATGATAATAATATAATCGATTTTTAAATGGAAAATATTTTAATTTTAAGTTTTTGTAATGTATTGTATATGAAATTTTTATATTTTTCACATTTGTAAAGTTTTGTTTAATGATTTTGGCAATAAATATTTCTTTCTTTCTTTCTTTCTTTCCTTTCTCATTTATTACCAGTTTTGTTACTCATCTCTCCAGTTTCCATCGGAATATTTTCGCGCGATCGATTTTCTTCTGATAGTAATTGCACTGTAATCCTCGCACTGATCAGCTAGATTATGGTTTTGCGGAACAAAAAAAAAAATTTATTAACATTCAATGCGCTATCGGATGGAAAGGAGAAAGAAGACGAGAGAAGGGGATGAGGGAAAGAATAAGAAAGAGAGAGAAACATAATGGAATGGATTCCAAATCCTCTTTGGAAAGCAGCGGGTAATCCCGTTCCTTCGACACGAGTGTAATTCGACCGATTTCGCTAATTCAATAAACCGAAATTACGCGCCGTTTTTCTCTCATTTTCGAAGACTACCAAAACCCCTTCTCTCTCCCACCCTCTCTCTTTCCCCTCTCTCCACCACAATTTTGTTTTGTGATGAAACGACACCGCTCACCCCCTCCACAACACTAACCCCTCACCGATCACTGATTACACTCAGTTCTCGATCGCTCCAAGCCTCCCTACCATTTCT